>NC_132798.1:3725000-3980000 GCF_048594095.1 Paramormyrops kingsleyae | reverse complement strand
CTTAATTTCTGTCAGTTAATAACAGCATTTAACTTGTGTAAATATTCATCAAAATAGTTATTCTCTGTAATGGCTACTATGGCAACAATCAACAGGCTAATTTACGGCTGCCAAGCAGGCCTGTCAGCTAGTTAGGAAGTCAGCAGCTGCAGCCGATTACCCGTAGAATCTTGTAACCACAATGCTTCTCTAATGGTCAAATTAACTGGATTAAATTAACAAATTAAGTGGGAATTAACTGCACATTTCCTTTATTTTTAAAGTGAAAGGCAGTGAGTGGATTTTGTTAAAGAGGACTTCAGGTTTACAAACATCCACAAAAGCCATAGCCTGCACTATTCTTCTGACATATTAACCCTTATGTTCACATGAAGGCTTTCACATTTTCCATGTCAGTGGTATATGATTGCTGCTGAAGTCTGCCCTGCCAAGACAGTCAAAGGATCTATTGATATATATTTAAAATAATATATATACAGTATATATATATATATAAGAATATATATGTGCGTGCGTGTGTGTGTGTGTGTGTGTGCGTGTGTGTGTGTGTATGTGTGTGTGTGTGCGTGCATGCATGGGCATTTGTGTGTACATATGAAGTACTGTGCAAAAGTCTTAGGCAGTCAAAGGAAATAATGTATCAGTGATCTTCATGTTACTGTAAAACTATTATTTCATGTCTGTCAAAGTATGTGAATATTTAGTACTATAATAATATACCACATAAATAAACTTATTTACAAACAGCAAATATAATGCATACAGCTTTATACTATTGTGATTACAAGCTGCCTGCAATTCCCAATACATACAATTTTTATGCCGCTAAAATAATTACGTGTAATGAAACGCGGGTGAAGGCGGGGCCTTCCTTTTTTTTTTTTTTATTTTTTTTTTAAATGTGTCCTGTCCGGCAGCTTTAGCAAGCAGAATAATGGTCTGAATGCACTGCTGTGTCAGACATATTTGCTTTGCCATGAGGGGCTCTATAGACTCTGTATAGGCCCTTCATGTTGGTTGATTTCTTTTTATTTGTATATTTATTGTATTTTATTTTTAACACATGTGAAATATTCCAGTTGCCGAGCTGTCCGGAAGGGAGTGATAGTGAAGAAAAGGGGTAGGGAGAGAGATTATAGAGGAGGCGAGAGAGGAGAAAAGAAGGAAAAAAAAAAAAAAAAAAAAAAAAAAAAACACGAACAAAGGGGGAGACAACAGTGGGAGAGAGGCTAAGAAAGACAACAGTAACGTAAAAAGCACATATCAAGGGAAAAAAAAAATAAAAAAAAAATAAAACAGCATTTGAAATACAACCAAAAATGGACAAATACAAAGACACAACCAGAATTAAAGAAAATAAAACAGATATACAGACATCCAAAATTGTTGCATGTGCTTGGAAGGGAGTGTGGAAGTGGGTTTGCATGTGTGTTCTTCTGTGTGGGGGTATACGTGTGTTGGGTGCGTGTGAATTTCTCCATGGAATGTACTTGATAGCAAGGGCGGGGGGCCGCAACCCCACCCCACAAGAGCCAGAGGCCAGCGGAGACAGGCCCAGGAGACCCAAGGCGTCCACGGCCCCCCAAGAGCACAGAGGAGCCAAGGCCCCACGCTCCCACGACAGCCGCGTCCCCACCCCAGCAGGAGGAGGAGGGGGGAGACCCCAGGCGCAGCCCCCCGCAGCCAAAAGGGCACGAGCCCCAGAGAACCAGAGGCAACAGGCAGCCGACCCCGCGAGGGGGACGGCCGCTCCCGCACGGGCCAGAGCCAGGGCCCCAGGACCCCAGGCGGCCGGGAGCCGACCGGCCCCCGGCAGAGAGCCCCACCGCGCCGGAGAGGCCCGAGCCCCCCCCAGGCCACCACCCGGGGAGGAGGGACAGCAACCATGCCAAGGAGGCAGCCGCGCCCAGGAAGGAGCAGCTAGCCCCGGACCCAGGCCCACACTGCCCACGCAGACACCTCGCAGACACACCTCTCAGCCATACACATAGACCATACACCCACTCACACAACATACACAGACACATACACAGAGACAAAAAGACATAAGCCCATCCACTCCGGACCGCCCTCCGCCATGCGGGGGAACGGACGCCACCCCCCAGCGCCAGCCGCAACCCCAGGGCACCGCCAGCCGGACGCCCGCCCGAGTGCCCCCCCACCATCGCGGGCAGGGAGCGGGGGTGTAGGAAGACCCGCCCACTCTCCTCCCCCACGCACCTGTGTGAGAAGTGGAGTGTTGGATGCATGTGTTGGTGAATGTATGTGGTGTAAGGAGTGAGTGAGTATGACTGTTGAGAAACTTAAGATGGATTTAAAATTGACGGGGGAAGCGCGGGGGAGCACTGCTTGCAAACAGCTCTCCTCCTCATCACCCCCCCGCCAAGACCCTCAATGTATATGGTGTAAGTAAAATTGAGGGGCGGGCAGCAGTGAAGAGGTGAGTGAGACCACCTCAGCGGCCCCACCCACCAACCTCTAGGTAGTGCCCCCACCCCCCAAGGCCCTGTGTGTATACTGATATGTGATGACTAAAGTGTAATTAAAACAAGGGGAGGCAGAGGGCCGCGCAGCACAGCGAGTAAGGCCATGTGAATGGCCCCCCTCACTGCAGCGTGCGCGGCACATACCCACCCCAAGATCCTACATGTGTGCGTGGCATGTTATGTGAGTGAGGGGGGAGAGGGGCTGGGATTCATGATACCAGGGGGAAGATCACTACCCCCTGGCAGAAGAGAGCCAGCTAACCAAGCTGGCTCATTAGGCACCCCAGCTCCCCACCGCGGCACGGGATGGAGCGGACCCGGGGGGCCCCCGGCGACAACCCCCCGGAGCAGCGCCGACGCCAAGAGCTAACCCCCATCCCCCCCCACCCCGAAGGACAGCCCGCACTCAGTCACCCACTCATTCGACGACAAAAAGTGGCAGACCAGCCCGGGCTCGAGACATGCCACCCCCCAAACAGCGCAGGCCGGCCCCCCAGACATGGACCATCCCACCCCCCCCGGCGGCGCCCCAGAGGGAGCACAGGCCACCCCCGCGCAGGAAGGCACCCACCGAGGAAACGGCCAGGCCCCGGGCACCAGAGCCCCAGACCCCCACCCAGGCCCGCACCGAAGAGGCCAACCACCCATCCCAGGGCCAGCCCCCGCCACCACCGGCACCCCAGACCCCACGCCCCCTGACCGCCAGGCAGCACCCGCCCAAGGCCCACCCCACCACCACCAGCCAGGGCAGACACCCAGACATCACAGGACAGCAGCCACAGCCCCCCCAGCTCCAAGAGGCCACCAGTCGCCCATAGCCCGGGGGCCCAACCCCGCCACCCGCCAGAACCCCGAGGGGACGAGACCACAGCCGACCACCCCCCCTACGTAATGGAATTGGCCAGAATGGACCAGAGAGGATCCAATCTGCCCAATTGATTTTTTTGGAGGGAATTAGACATTCTCTCTAGACTTATGTGGTCTAGAATTAAATTTCTATACTGAGTAATACATAAATTATTTTTTGATTTCCAGTTCATGAAGATAGTTTTCTTTGCAATGCCTAAGGCAGTAAGGATCATGTGCGCTTTATTTTCTTCCATATCTAATATACTTGCATCACCTAAAATGCACAATGTAGGTGAGGTTGGGATATAGCAATTAAACCAAATTGATAGATCCTCACAAATCCTTTGCCAGAACTTCTGAACTGGGGCGCAGTACCATATGGCATGCATGTAGTTCTCCACAAAGTCACCTGAGCAGTGGGTGCATAGGTTTGAGTGGATAAGGCCCATTTGGAACATCCTTTGTCCTGTATAATGACTTCTATGCAGAGTTTTGTATTGTATAAGCGGGGCCTTCCTGAAAGCCGCGGGCAGCTACCAGACATGGCAGGATGTGGGAGGCGACACGAGCTGCCGCTGGCTTGATGCCTTCATTCATTCCGTGACGTAACCACGACTAATTCCTGCGTATCAGCACCATGTGCACAGGCTTCCATTAGCTATAACGCCCATTCTCTGCCCGCTTACATCTTCATCCATGGCTTTATGTTACCTTGTAACAAGGGGACGTGATTAATGGAACGGGACCAGCAGTTATTTTTCGGCAGAAATGTTTTTTTCTTTAGATTTAGCTTTTTTTAAGTTTTTTTTTTTTTTCGATCTCACCACAGCTTGTTATGAACTAGACCTATTCATTTCAAATATACTGTATTAGACACATTGATACCTGCTAGAGGCATGTAAGTGCATTATGGGTAAATAAATCAGTGCATGCGGAAATTTAAGTGCCTTAATACAACATACCATGAAAACAACATTTTTAAGAAAGATTAAATCTATTACAAACGTTGTGTATATATAATCACTATACAATATCATTTTAAAATTATTATTAGATCTTTTCACATTTAAATTAGAATGACTGGCCAGAAACATAGAAGAACTATACTGTTTGACCAGGATTGGCATGCACTACACACACACACACACACACACACTTCCAGTGTGTGTATATATGTAATTTTTTATTTTAGAGTATATATACAGCCGTGGAATAAATTAAGAGACCACTCTATATTGTTAAACAAATCTGCATTTTAAAATCCTGGTTTAATTGTGATTGAGTGGCGGGATGCTTTCAGGTGAAAAATTTCTAAGACAGCAGTACACAGAAAAAAGGTGAAGCAGGAGACACTGGGAACGACCAGAAACCAGAGCCAGGTAAAGGGCGGAAGCGACAAATATATATAGATATAGATAGATAGATTGGTACTTATACCCGAGAAGAAAATTGATGTTATAATTTTTATTTCTCTACCATCAACCAAGGATAACAAAACAGAGTGTTATTTATTGTGCCGTTATTAAACCACTGTCAAACATTTTTTTGACCCATACGGTCAACATATAACACTGGGCAACATCACACTGGGCATATGTCCATGCGGCTCTAGTTACTTTTCAAAGAGCTACTGGAGCAGCCCATAGGAGTGAGAGTCAGCCATGACACTGTCAAAAGTACAAAACTACAGCTTTAGATGCAAAAGTTCTTTGGTTTCGGTTTCCTAACAATTAATTTCCTATTATGAAACTGACAATTTAATTCAGAAATTCAAAATATTTTAAACCCCTGATGAAACATTCAGTTAAGAAATAAACCCATCCTGCACAGAAATGCCCACTCCTCCGAATGCATGTCACCTTTTATACAGGCACATAAACGCATCTCTTTCTCCGAACTGTGACACTGGCTCTAAAATCCCAGATGTTTAAATATGCCCCCCACGTACTGTATAGCAGAGCCATTAACGACAGGGTAATGATAATGTTAAAGACGACGGCTGACACTCAGGACTCACATTGTAGAGAATGTCCACCCAGCCCTCCATGGTGATGCACTGGAAGACAGTCAGCACAGCGAACAGGATGTTGTCGAAGTTAGTGATACCAAAGTTGGGCCCAATCCAGTACTCCCTACACACGGTGTCATTCAGCTCTGCACAGGTTCGAGCCGGAGTTTCCAGGCCACAGGGGAAATCTGACGCCAGCGCTCCTGTAACGACAGGATGCAAACAACAAGGGTGTAGGTTTGGTTTCAGCATTGGCAGGGACCAAATGGGCGCCAAACGACCCCCACCCCCCTAAACAAACACGGTACTCCCACAATATGAGTAGGGACAAGTCTGTACTGTCCATACCCAAATCTATGCCCTTGGCAAAGAGCCATGTAATGATTCAGAGACTGAGAACAGAAACACATGAAAAAATATATTTGTTTCTTTTTATAAATTGTAATATATTTTGTTATAAACTGAATCAGTAGAAGGACACAGAACCATGTGAAGCGTTGCCCCCTGAGTCTCCCCATGCATTACAATGTTGGTAACTGTAAATGTGAGACCCCCACATCTACCGGTGAAATGAATAGTTTTCAGGATTCTTAGAGTGTATCGATTTGGAAGCCTCAGCCAATACTAACTACAACAGCATCGCTTATTGACTTTCAAGCTTTACTGCTGTCACTCCGGCTAACAGCTTTTACTCATTCTATTAAGTGCTTGGCTATTTCTGTTACACTGAAACCATTACAGCAGTTTCTGCACCACCGTCTCCACTCTGACAAATACATTGTACTTAGCCCAGACAGACAGACAGACAGACAGACAGACAGACAGACAGACAGACAGACAGACAGATATACCTCTAGCATACAATGTTTAAATAACTCCCAAATACTGTGAGAGTGTTTCCATTCAACACGAATAGGGTGTAAATAGTTTGTAAATAACTTCCTTCAGTGATCATCGAAGGTACCAGCTTGGTAATGACGATTGCTTTCGATTAGAATTACAATGACACAGAACAATTACAATCCACAACTGAGGTTTGTACAGTCTACACATGACTGACAAGTTAACAGCATACAGTTCAAAGCTTCTGTCATACAGAAGTATATATATATTTTTTGTATATTTATGACATGGTAACAGGTGATCATAATGTGTGGGGCCTGGTTATCAGTAAGGGTGACCAGGTAAACAGACCAGCCTTTTAGTTAATAATGCCTTTGCTGGCTATAATCAACTCATTAATGAGTTATGGATAAGTGCCTTATGAGTTGGGGAGGTGGACTGAGAGTGGTAATGGTAAACATCAAGATCCACTGGCAAATGCAGACATGTCTATTTGCTTTATTGGGAAAATTGACTCATCCAGGACTGTTCAGTGCCTGGTCTTTTGTTTCATTTTTGTATATTTAAAAAGCAGCCTTGCTTAACCTATATGATGAGTAATAAAAAATAGCTTCTCCTGTTCTGGGTAGACATCAAACTACTTAGACTGCTTGCCAGCAATATTCACATCCACTTCCATGTTGTAAAAATGAGACAAAATCGTTTAGGATCTCGTCCCTCTCCCTTGTTTCAGATCCCACTTGAAAGCAAAATTGACTTTGCTTTCTCCATCTCTGCCTGTCCCGATGAGGCTTCCACAGAGGCCCCAGTTAGCAAAACGTTTTAAAGCCTAGAGGAATTTGCAGAGAGCCAAAATGGAGTCTGCCACTCTCCTCCATATGTTTCGGAAGGCATTCGTATCATATCTGTGATCTCGGAATCAACAGCTCACTGGCAATCCAGCCCGGATGAATGGGATACAGCAAGCCTGTCTAACAGTCTGGTGGGCTCATGGACACACACAGGTTTAAAGTTTTCATTCCTAGAGTCTGGCCAGGCTCTTGGAAAATGCTGGATGGATGATCTCCAACCAACAACTTTCTTATTTTTAATATATTTTCTTATGTGGTTTTAATTTTTTATTTCAGCATTTTACTATAGCCGGTGACCCTCCCGGGACATGAGCTACGGACACAAGTGGTATGACAATCAGCAAAACTGTGGATTATTCAGTGTGAACAGTAAGCAGGGCACGACCCTGAAGGAAAAAGCCCCCTCTGTGCTGTGCTGACTCAAACGCCAGAGGGGCGTTTAGCGATAGCCGCGCGCGCGTCTTTTCAGGCTTTGCTCACTGTGTTTTCTTATACTGCACTCAGTGCCTCTATCATACCAGCAGCCCTACACAGATCCATAGCCGCAAAACATTTCAGCGAGTGTCTCCCTTGGTAGATTTCGCTGATCAGGGACTTTGTCTGGGCCCTCTTGTGCCAAATGGGCCCTATCTTTCACCTGTCCTAAGATCTGGCTCTCGTCGTATAGCACTTATCTCCGGTGTGGTAAGAAAAAGAGGGACAGGCCACTGCAAACCAAAAGAATATATCCACTGGACCAAAAGCCTAAATTTAGGAGCAGTACTTTTTGAAAGTGCAGTAAATGTTATAAACCTCTCCCCCGTTACTTATTTATGCAGAGAAAAGACACAATATTACATCAAAATGCAGCATTAATCCACTAAACTGGCATACTTATATTTTTTATTGTTACGACTAGTATTCTTAAATAGTATCTGGCCTGTTTCTGCATCAGGTCTGTGACCGCGGGCCTGTACCATGTCTGAGAGAGTTGGGATCTATTCCAAACGCATTTTTAAAGTGTCCTGACTCCTTGCCCACTAAGGACCACGATACTCTTTCTCAGCAGAGCCCTGCCCTTCAACAGCAACAGCAACCAACATTACTGGGCCTTCATGACTAAAAGCACGTATGTAACAGGTGAGGGCTTTGGCACTTCTTCAGCATCGAGGATCTTTGGCTTCTGCCACCTGTTGGGTGGAGGAGTTATAAACTGTTCAGGTACCTAAGCAATGCATCTACAGGAGTGTTTCATTTGGCACGGAAATAGAACATACAGTAGCACGACACTAAACAACAAAGCACCCAACTCTGTTCCATCCTTCCTTCTTTACCTCTGTTGGACTTGTTCTGACGATAATATAAGAATCGATAACAGCAATATATTAATGAAAAAAGATTTAAGTGCACTTAAAGGTTTCAGATGTACTTTGTAAGATGGAAGCGGGACCATTAATTTTACGGTTCCGGGCCTGTCTGACCATACGAAGACCGGCGAAACACGAGCAGCCACTGAGCTGAGGGGGAGCCGAACGCTGCTCGACGACCATGATACCCGACTTGAACTGTGTGCAGTATGTTCAAACAAATCCCACTTTGAACACACACACATAGGCCTCATGCAGGGTCTGAATCAGTCACACCAGTTACTCTACAGGATCTATATTCCTACCATGAACATATTACCCTCCCATCTCTATTTTTATTGTCATGCTAACAAAGTGACCGTACATTTTGCACTGCAAATTTATTGCTTTATATTAATCTCGTTTATGAGCCTGGAAGGAATAATATGAGAAGGGTTTCAAGCGGTGATAAATGTCCCTAAGTTGTATTAACCCTGTAATTACAAGCTGGCCTTGTCACAGGGATTTACAGAGAACATAGAGAATAACATGCTGCTCTGCTTTCAATGTCAATATGTTAATAGGTGGGTTTGGATAAAGGTCAAATGTCTCAATAATTCACACAGAAACCACACATAGACAGATTTTATATCTCGGAGGGGATGTCCCATTAAGTCTTTCAGCAGATCTCAGAACAAATATATATATATATATATATATATATATATATATATATATATATATATAACTGAACCAAATGTGGCAAATATATTATATAATATATACGGTTATAATATACAGATCCTACAAGTGCACAAGTTTAATGGTGCTGGTGATAGGGATGTTTGGGCGGCACAGTGGCCTCACACTGTGTGTGTGTCTGTGTGTGTGTGTGTGCGTGTGTGTGGATTAGGTTTATATTACTTTGTGGGGACCAAATCTCCCCACAATGTAATAAAATCCTGTTTTTTTGACGTTGTTGGGACCATTTTTCTGGTCCACACAAAGATGCAATCAAAAAAGTTAAAATTCCAAAAGACTCATATTTTGTTGGGTTACTTTGTTGGGTTACTTATGGTTAAGGTTAGGGCTGGTAGGGGTTAAGGTTGTCATGTTGGGATTAGAGTTTTCCCCATAGGAATGAATGGAGAGTCCCCACAAAGATATAATTACAAACCTGTGTATGTGTGTATGTCTGTGTGTGTGCGTGTGTGTGTGTGTGTGTGTGTGTATATATATATATACATACAGACGCTCCTCTACTTACGAATGAGATACGTTCCAAACGGCTGTTCATAACTATAAATGTTCGTAAGTCGTTATTCAACATCATTTTAAGGGTATACGCAAGTACAAAGAATTTGGATGCTGGGAGTACAAACGCTACGCTGCTGCGCGGCGGGAGTAGCGGCCAGAAGTCATACTAGGCGGAATTGGCGCGCAGAGAAAAAAATTAATGTTGCGGACAGGAAACGGGAGCCCAATGAACACAATTTGGACTTACAGTCCTCTTTTTTCGTATGTCTGAAAGTTCGTAAGTTGAAAGTTCGTAATTAGAGGAGCGTCTGTATATATAACTTCAGACCAAGGTTTGGATTTTGTTTCAGCTAGCCAGTTGAGTATGAAGAGTCAGTCACACAGTACTCCACTGGTTGGTTGAAACAAAATCTCGGCCTGGATTTGTACTTTCGACCACTGTCCACCACTGCTTTCCCTTTGTAATGAAAGCAGAAAAAAATAATAAAAAGGGGGGAAAAGACAAATTATTATATATCCTATTATACAGTGTTACAAATATTTTAAAAGTTTGGACTCTTTCCTAGTACTCCTAGAATATGCTCGAAAAATTTCCCAAAACCCAAATAACATATTTTGCGTGAAAGTTTTATTTTTGTATCCATAGCCTCTGTTACAGGGACTACAATATTAATCTTTGAATGCTTATTCTCCGTTAGCCAAATGAAAGTGCAACAGGAGATGGATTAGGACCACATTAACGTCACCGCATCATAAATCCAGAATTACCGCATCATAACTCTATCATGATCGACAAACATTAAAGTAAATATTACGGCAAAAAAATAACCATAGTGAAAACCACAAGGCACTTCCACAGCATCACTGCATCACTAAATGTGAGACAGCGGAGATTCTCATAAGTTTGATTAAACAATAAAAAGTGCTCCTCGAAAGTGAGAGCCATGTAAACAGAGCCCGTGCCATGTGCCGGGATCTCTAACCTGTGTCGGTCCTGAAGCAGGCGTGGTGGAACTTGCCCATGTAGAACTCCACACCGATGATGGCGAACATGACAATGGCAAAGAAGAGCAGCAGTCCTATCTGAAGCAGGGGAACCATGGCCTTCATGATGGACTTCAACACTACCTGAAGGCCTGACAAGGAAGAGAGACAGACTCACAAGGACCTTTGTATGAACAGGGGTGACATTTTTTGGAATTGCTCAGTGATTGCCCCTTATAAACATACCAGAGAATTCTTCAGAGAACATCAGGAAATACAAAATATTCATAGTATACATAATTATATTCACAAATGCTTATAGCTTTCTAATTTATGTTCAAATTTGTCTTTAAACAAGCTCACTTTCACATTTGTTTTTACAATTAACTCCACTTAAAGTTTCAGTAAGAGCTTTAAAGTTTTAATATTGTTATTGAAGGTCCACTTAAGTCAGTTTTAGATTACAATGGACTCTCTGAAAAGTATTGCTTTTGAAAAAAGGCCAGTGTTGTATACCATTGGTATGTTGTGTGATTAATTATCAAGGGGTGTTATTGTTTGGGAATCTGGGTGATCACTCACTCGGAATTCCGGAGACCAGTTTGAGCGGGCGTAGCACGCGGACGGCCCTAAGGGTCCTCAGGTCAAAGTCTGAGCCCACAGTGGCCAGAATCCTGCAAAGTAAAGAGAAAGAATGTTTTAAATCTGAAGTGCAGATGCAGAATTGCTATTACTTCTTGTTCTGAAAAACAATCAGCCACAACAAGGAGGACTGTGATGCAAGTAAATGCAGAGGAAAGGAAGGCTGGAAGAAAGGTGAGAAACAGTTCATCCCAGGTAAGCAGTCAGTGAGTGAGTCACAAGATGGACCCGGCTGCACTGACACCAGCATTTCAAGCAAGCCCACAGTACAGGGTGACCTCGGGACACAGATGAAGGCGTACGGGTGACTTGCAACTGCAGCCTAATGACCAGAGGCAAATGTTCACTTCTGTATTTTCAGCTTCATCGAAGTAAATTAAACTGAACAAAATGGTCTGACCTAAAGGAAAAGGAGGCTCCTCTGTGACGTTTCCCAGGAACTGGTTTAAAGAGAGTTTACACCTCCTGCCTTAGTGCATTATTCTCGTGTAAAACGGCCCTTCAGATGCGTCACCAGACGTGAAAGTAGGGCTGTCACTATTGATTATATCAATAATCCAGTAATAATCCAGTAACATCGAATAATCGTTTTAAAAGTAATATAATATAATATAATATGTATTGCAATTTGTGCACACTTAGTCACACATAAGGAAAATTCATGCACTCCAATTTACTTAAGTTGCATGTTTTTGGACAGTGTAAGGAAACGGGATGATCGGGCAAAGAAGCCACGCACTCACAAGGTGAACATGTAAATTCCACAAACATTAACCGGCGGCGTGCAGCGACAGCGCTGCGGACTGCGCCACTGTACCACCATACCAGGTTAGCAAGATGTGCAAGGATCGCGATAGTCTGCTGCAACTTTGTTTTTTAACGATGGTCCCTTTTCAACATTATCTAGTATATGTAAAAAAAAAAAATGTGTAAAGTTTGCCGCCGCTGTTCTACATGAGCTCCGCATGCGCATTTGTGAGGAACTAAAAATATGTGAAGAGGGGAAAAAAAGGCCAAAAAAAGACTTTCGTCTTCTGCTGTATGGAATTTTTTTGTATTCCATAGATAAGATATGGTGCAGCAACAAATGATTAGTCAGCACTGCTTTGGGTCTGCTGGCACAACTTACGGCAACACCACTAACTTATCTGCCAGACTGTTGTTAGATAACGAGTTAAATTTGGAGTTATATACATACATACATACATACGTATATATACTGTACATATGTATAATGATGTGACTAAGCTACAGGGCTAATTCATGTTAGCGGCGATCATTTTGACATATGGGAATCGTAGAAAGTCCGTTGAAATCGAATGTCTTCATTTAACATGTATTTGCTTTGCAGTCTTTCTGTGGTGATATTTAAGTTCGGCTTTACAATACTGACAGACGACTTCATTTTATTTCATTTTTAATGTGACGTGCTACCATGACGCGCTGTCATTCTTTATTTGGATCCAAACCGTCTATGCGGAATAATCGGTTAGGAAAATTTTAATTGATGCTTTTATACAATCAAGAAATCGAGTTTAATTGAATAATCGTGACAGCTCTATGGGAAAGTAATGCACACTGTTGCGTTTGCCTTCCTGGGAGACAGACCCTGCTCAGAGCCTTCTGCTGCTCTTCTGGACCCTCATGCTGATTCGTCTGGTCAAGCAGCCAGACCAGGATGTGTTTTGAAAGGTCGTCATCCAGCCAAGCCAGGTGCCCCGTGGGCAGCCGCTCGCCATAGCAGCATGAGGGTAAATGTCCTGCTAAGGCAGGCCAGAGAAGGTACAGAGTGATCCAGGCAAAGCAGCGAGTTCAGCAGCGAATAGGGGAGGGGGTAGGTGGGGGTGCAAGAGCGGGCTGAGAACAGCTGAAAAATAGAGAAAGGAGTATGCGGATAGGAGAGAATCCTGCTGTGATCTCCCCTTAGTTTGATTTATTGAGCGACGCTGGTAAAGCCAGTCATGAAAGTCAAAATGCAAAATCAAACCAAAAATCCAAATGCAGAAGTAAGGAAAAACAATTCCCCTGTGTATATATTCCCCGGTGCGCAGTGGTGGCTTAATGGTTAGGGCAGTGCACTTGTAATTGAAAGACTGCAAAATCCCAGACCAGCAAGACACCACTGAGGTACCCTGAGCAAGGTACCGCCCCCAAGCACTGCTCCCTGGGCGCTGAATTAGCTGCCCCCTGCTATGTCACATATGGGTTAAATGCAGAGGACACATCTAATAAGACATCCTTCACATTTTGTCTCCATTTCAGTTCAGACTGATCATCGATATTTCAACAGGGCGGCATATCAGGCTGTCAGAGGGGTTCCAGTCTCTGCTTTGCACCACAGCTCCAGATCGTAGGAGAGGAAGTGGAGCTTCTCCCCCAGGATAAAAGGCGTGCCAGCGGAGCCTCCCTACACTGACCACGCACCCCAGATCCGGACCATACAGCCTGCCCCCCAAGGCCGTGTCCATGCCAGCATTCCGTATTCCAGAAAGACTGCTGGGGGGGGGGGGGTCTCGCTTTTCCCTGCGTCGCAGCCATCAGCCCACCACACAGTACATGGAGACCAGCAGCAGACACGGGGATATTCCTCACTCTGTTTGGGCTGGCTTCTCTGTGACATCTGTTAAATCATTGCTGGGGATTCACGGCAGGCTCATTAATACGGCGGGGGTGGGGGCACATGCAGGCGGTACAGAGGTGGAGAGTCACGCTGCCTCTGCGAGCAGCAGAGATTTTACGGCAGACGTGGCAGAGCCTGCCTGCTCCATGCATGCACACAGCCCCCATCTCAGCCTAGTGTTCAATGGGGGGGGGAGCAGCATTCTGTGTGAAACAGTTACAGCATTGTCAGGGGCATTGGAACCAAGTGGGATACAGTATGTGTACCCCCAATATCTCATTTGGATTCATTCACCCCTCCCCCCTCCAATAAATAGACCTTTGCATATAAATTATTAAGTTTTGTCCCCTCAGTATCAAACTCTGCTACACCACTGAGCGTTAGGCCTGTTTATAATCCATCACCTTCGTATTGTAGCACAGCCAATCCCGTCACCGATCGCGCACTCGGTGTCATCCCATAATATTTTCTGCTGGGGGTTTCTTGTTCAGTTACTCCTCTTCTACTCAACGGACCACACAGTACATATGAATATCTGCTAATGGGGGCAGCAAGGGGGCTCGTGCCGAGGATGGACACTTATCTTACTGTACGCTGCTCAGAGCGGCAGGCGGCGAGGAATTAACACGCACGCTGACACAATGAGCCTGGAGGACGTGCAACCTCATTAACCAGGAGAAGCATCCCTGAAAGGCTATTGAGAACCCTCAGCTCCCAGATTGTATAATAAAGGCTAATAGTTTTGCAAAAGCACATCATTCTATGGCATAATGAAGCACGCATAAATCTTCACTGCAGCTCTGGATGTAACGTTTGTGATTTTTTTTTTTCTATATGCGATCTTGGTTATTCTAAGCATTGCGATTTCATCACCTATTGGGGGGGGGGGGCAGCAATACTAAGACTGCTAAGAAATTAAGAAAGGGTCGGTGAGAACCTGGCCCTTTTGACCTCTTTTAAATAATCAAAGGTTTATTTTCCAGGTATCCCCATCCTTACAAAAGTAGAGCGTTCCTATGAAACCTTTTTTAAGCCAATATGTCATAAAGCGAAAAAGTAGTTACCATTAATTTATAGGGGAGACATTTTTTGAGCATTCCCAGATCCAGACAAATAATCTACCACATTATACCAACTAACACATAAAATGTAAAACACTGATATAAAGTAAAAGCAGAAATTATATGATAAATACACCGCCTATATGAAGCAGCAGTAATGTATCAGTGTACTTTCACTTAACAGGATATAGCCTAAATAACAATAAATACGTACATTATAGTGAATAAATAAACCAGAAAGGTTGTTCTTTTTCAGTAATGTTAGCATGGGGGGGGGGGGGGGGGCAGGTGACCTTTGACCCCTTTACTTGGGAGTTCTTGGTTCCTCTCCTCCATTGTCATCTGGCTTTCTTTCATTTCCCTGTCTTTCCTTTTCCCTTTTTCATATTATTCTCACTCAATGTTGTAATGTATCACAACACACCAATGTAAACTCTGTTGTGAAAGGCGCTATATAAAAATAAATTGAATTGAAATAATTCAATTCGAATTATTCTGTAATCTGTACTTTACATAATTGTATGTGCTATTCTTATATACGCCTGGCAGCGCAGTAGTTTGGTTACTCCAGCATCACCATAATTGCGTGAGTAACACGTTGCATTGTAACGTTAAGAAGGCCCACGACTGCATTAGGTGATAGGAATTTTTCAGCTCCGTTAATATGTTATGGGACCACGGTCGAACATGTGGTCCATCGTTCACTGAAACGTCATTATGCGCAACATGACTGTATGTCTATAACATAAACGAACGTTAAACGCCATTTTTGCTTTTCTCCTTTTTTCATAATGGTGGAAAAATCCTCTTTGGATTTTTTTCAGTTGGCAAAAACAGGTGCTAATGTATGTTTCTCATAAAAGCGAAGTGGTGAAAAGTGAGGAACACCTGTATTTTATTTATTAACCAGGAAAACCAGAAAGGACAAGCTCAAACCTGTGATGATATCCTATACTCCGACCAGACAGTTTAATTACTGTTTATAAAAATTATTAGAAACGTAATGGTAATAGATAGCTTACTGGCAGGCCAATAGTAATGAATAATTATTATGGAGATAAATCAGGAGAGTCAATGCTTAACCAAATTGACATTGCCGTTGTTACTGTTGAATAAACAATACACTCAGCAATACACAATAGTTCATTTGTCTGGGTGTGAACGAGTAAGGAAGATGTGCTGATTCCAGCAAATTTAATCACAATAATCAGCACAAGAAGGTTATAAGTATCTCACTGCCTCACTAATGCTCCCCTCGTGCTCCCTCGATTGCTCCTATCAGTAAGATGGAGTGATGAGGGAAAACGGGCAACACAAATTGAACTGTTTACTTGAGAAAGCAGAAAAGCACCGTGGGTTAATGTAGTGGGAACACAGGCAACAATGGAAGCAAGGCTATGTTTAGGGACTACATTTTTCTAGCCAATAATAATTTTAGAAACCTAATTTCATTGTCTTAAATAACGCCCACTTGAAAATCTGATTCCGGATTCTTAATGTCGGTCTACGTAAAGGAATCTAGCTGGGTGATGGGTCACTGGCAAAACCAGCCTATAGCCATAATGTGAACTGTTCTGATATAGTAGAGGTACAACTATGTAAAGGTGTAAAGGGTTAAATCTGTATGCTTTTAAGCTAGAAATACCAGCTTCAGGTACCATGAAAAGCCTACAATTGCAAATTACAATTTATTTACTCTGATAGGGTACATTCTCTGCATAATCTTAAATATATAAAAAGAGTGTCTCAGTTCAATTATTTAATAAAACATCACATATGCCACAAACTATTTAAATGAATAATTAAACAGAATATAAGATTATATTATACAATTACATCAACCGCACACTGGACCCTTGCATACTTCAGTTATTTTAATGCAAAAATAATCATAAGGATATGATTCAATGTGCACATTGTATTACCCTTCTAGAATAATGTAAATGTTAGAAATTCTTGGACATCTCCCTGGAATAAAGTGACTGCCAAAATAAACATAAGCAGAAAATAAAACCAACCTTTTGATATTTGAAATCCTAATGCATGATTATCTGGCAATGCCTAGGCGTAAACAAAAACTGGAATGAACATGTGTACTTTCAATAGTGTCATCATAGCAATGAGCCACAATTTCCACAAAAAATGCAGAAGGCCACTTATGCATTGGCCTGAGTTCAGACCAGCCACTATGAGCAGAAAGTGGGCAGGACTGGTGCCACTGGTATCAATTTACATTTCTTATTGGCCATTTTATAATAATGTAGAAGGAAAATCCCACAACATTCTACACAAAATAAATCCATCATCATTTTCATGTACCTTCAGATTTCCAGCAGTCTTAAGAAGTGTATATTTGAACAATGAACATCTGTACAGTTTTTAGTTCAGTAGATACTTAATTATTACATTTTCCTTTCATACCTCATAACCAGCCTTGCAGGCATTCGAATTAATGTCTTAGAGTTTTGTAACTGAACACAGGATTCAATTTGAAAATATCACTTTATGTTTGTTATACAAATTCAAAATTTTGATTACATTTTGACATTAATTTCACCCCATGCCTTTTCCCTTTTGAGAGTACAGTGCAAGGAGAAATAATCAGAATTTTAACAACCACATTAACTGGATACGGAAAGCAACAGTTAACAGAGTTAAACTGGCTCCGGGTTGTATGTGCCTTGAATGCGGCTCAGAAACACATCTTGCATAATGTGCAGTACGGCACATCCTTGAGAATTAGAATCTGCCCCTGGGAAGGAGCCTTAAAAAACAAAGACACACACATGTAAACAAAAATCCCGTCTGCTGCATCACATGGGTCCATATTGAAATTCTTTTCAAAGCATTTTGTTGTGGACTGGGAAGCTGAATTCACACTGGAGACTGGTGCTGCATGTATCCCTCATTGTGTGATGTGCATGATTTCTCAGGAAAGTAACATATTGTGCAGCATTGACTCTCCCCGCTAATGGAGGGAGTGGATCCAAGAAAATGGGCCTCACACAATTATAGAACCGCAAGAACCTTTTACCGTGGGAACCAGGCACTCAGGGGTGCGCGGCCCGTTGGGCTGTCGTCCTGCTAGCAAACATCCATTTGTCAGATGCACAGTGAGGGATGACTCATGCCACACTGCACCGCATTCAGAAGCCCTCTGTCTATGCTCATGGCCCATAAATCCCAGAAATGGGATCCACACCGTTATGGCATCCCATAGTCTGACTGTTCCCATTCCCACTTTTTATCGTCGGTGAATTCCGCTATTGTGCTTGCTTGTTCACTTACCTCGTATTTCTCTCGGATGCCCATCCGTTAAGGCTTTGGGAATAGGCGCCTTTGCATCCGTCTGCTTGTCCCTCCCCCCATTTTTCCCCTCATCTGCCTCTGGGAAGGACATTTCTGTCGCCATTGTCACTGACTAAACACACATGCCAGCTAAACACACACTCCAGCAACAATACTGCATTCAGAGTCCCTGAATGGGCCTTTCACAGATATGTAGCCTCTCGATGCCGAGCCGCTCGTATGTGGGGAACATGACAACAGAAACTGGGGATACGCATTCCTGTTAGCCTTGAATATGTTCAATGGGACCTTTCCTCTAGCCATTCTCCTTTTCATTCTCCTTTCCGGAACTTTAATTACAGTCACACAAAGATGTAGGTTAAAGGTCTCTGAAGTGTTTCACCCAAAACTACCCCAGAGGAGAGACTGACTTGGTCACCGAGTGGTCATGGGGTCAGTGCCCTCAGACTGAGTCGTCTCGGCTACTGCACCCCCCAGTGGCTTCATGTCTGTCTGAGGGACATTTCTGCCCTGCGTGTCATTCTGAACTGAGCAAGCTGATCATGCCACCCAGACAAATGGAAATACAGGAATAGCTACAGGAGGTGGCACCTGTGCTAGTATTTGTTTTAGCCTCGTGTATCATAAGTCAATAGGTCACATTAGCTGCCGCATTAGTTGGTGAGTTAGTGCTCCTTATGTTTTGCCTACAAACTGTAATTATACCTGGTCATTAATAAAACTATCCTTAGGTGGCTGCAATTACTTCGCGGAGGTGAATCTTAATAAACGTCACCGCGACCTGCTAATGAACCAGGCAGGCAATCAGTAGGTCAGCCAATCAATAGATTTACCCGGGTATCCTTTCAGAGCACTAAAACGTCGCTTCGATGTGAATGAAAGCACATTGTTCCATAACGCGGCCCACAAAGTCACTACTGATTTCCGTAAAACCAATAAGGATCCAGCTTATAGGCTGTACACATCAATTTCACAAAGACCAGAGGACTTCTTGAAAGGGTTGTACTGCAGGATATGCAATAACAGGTTTTCAAAAGCATCTTAGTCACTTCAAAGCATTAATTTGCAAATAAGTGGATTTCTAAATATACATTCTTTCAGCTGTTTTGGAAGGTTTCTGAATTTTAAGTTCTGTTCATACTGTACTTCCATATTTACTGCACATTGAAGCAAAATTCTTCATTTATTTTGTACAAGTAGTATGTGGTATATTTTTCCAACCCCTCTCTATGACCAAAAAAATGTGTAGGAATAACAGAAGAGAATGTCCTGGATACAACACGTCTTTGTCAAAACTAAACATAAGCGACTGAGTTCAAAATTGCCATTTGCTGTCTGAGGAGATACAGTACCTTACTCCGTGTGGAAGAAAGGATCTTCTTGAGAACAAATCAATAACTTCTCACCTTAAAGACTGTTTCCTTAATAGCTATAATGACCCACAGCCCTCCAAAATAACGGACATGAGAAACTGTTGACACTTAGACATTACAGAGAGCCAATTTGAACAAACTGCAGTGTATCATTGTATTTGGGATGGTTTGTGATCTTTGGAAATATATTTCCAGTCCATTCATATCTTTCTGCTTTTTTGTTTTTTAAGAATTTTTGATCAGAGGCCTCATAATAAATGAATGGCCCTGGGGCTGCCCCCCCCACAGCGACAGCTGCGAAACGGCACAAGATGGCATCTGCAGAAATGCATTTTTTGCACCGAGCCCAGAACAATGCAATTAGACAGACGTGTATCTGGAAAGCCCTTGTTTCCGGCTCATGGACAGCAGGATCTCATTCGGGCCTCATTTACTGTGCGCTTGCATGCGGTAGCGATGTCCTTTTCTCCACAGCTAGCTTTTTGAATAGAAAAAACACGATCTTCCTTTTGACACTGTTTTCCCGGGGAAATTCCATCTCATTCATTTTGAAAAACTGTATAACAGCATTGATTCTCTAAGCTAGAAGTCGTCTTTTTCACTTTGTGGCTGCCACAGCATCATCGGAGACATGGGAGTCATATAGTGTTAATTACCATAGAGAACAGAAGGAGAGAGAAGCGCTTCTCTGTTTTAATTGACTGAAGTACCTTGCAAAGAGAAAGGCTGAGATTCAAACAGATGGGTGCAAAACTGTTAGCTGTGAAAGCATCAGTTTTCAAGTTACATTGAGCCATAGTACATATCCTGCGCATTAGCATGGAAAGATAAGATATTACCCCCATAAAGCTGTATAAAATGTAATTAGCTCCTTCTGCATAATTCTCCTCATTGGACCTTAGGGTAACATCTCTATCATCAAAAGCTAGTAACATCAGCGCTGGCTTCAAATATTCTCCAGTATCACCCTTCACTTTTAATACAGTGCAGTCCTAGTATGCTATACAATGTGCTGATATTCGCTTTGCAATCTTCGGTGGTTTGTAATATAGTTACTGCCAGGTCAGCTAAATGAAGCACAGCCATGTGGTTGGCATATTTCACGCTAATCTCACTGACAGGATGAGTTTACTCATTCCCTTCATCTATAATGGGAATAACGTCTTAGAGACTTCTTGTCTTCATTGATAAAGAAAAAACAATTTTCTCTCTCAATATGCTATTCATTCACGTAGTTAAGCTAAACGAATAGATGCATTCTCAAGTGAATGAACTGAATTGAATCCAAACTGTAAATCTTGGTCCAAAGGTTTTTAGGAATGAGGGAATTACTTTTGAAAAGTACAAATGAATATATTGTGCGGCTCCCAAAGTGTCACCTCATAAGGCTGCTGTACAAGTAATAAAAACTATTTACAAACATTTTCTTTAGTGCGGCCTGTGTATCAGCCTTGAATGCGCCATTTGAAGCATCCTTATCAAGATGTGTGTTTCGCTGAAGTAGGGGTGTTAAGGAACACTGGAGCGCAGTGGCGCGTTTTAGCAAACAGCCATCCCATAAGCCACTGCGGTGGATCGTTCAGCGGGCCTGCCTTTATGAGGGTCCGCGCTGGCTTTAGGGTTTGCCTGAGAAGCTGCTGAGTGCATGTGATTAAATCAGCCATAATACAGTCTACTGTGGGATTTAACTGATAATTTTATAACAGCTCACATGTATACATTTACATACACACACAATATTAGATAATGCAATCCCACTTGCAAGAATCCATCCTTTAACTGCTTATCCTGGTCTGGGTCGCCTGGAGACTGGCACTAGACTGCGGCACATGCACACGCAAACACATAATGGGTAGTGAAGTAAGTGCAGTTGCACGTCTGTGGGCTGCAGGAGCAGCTGGAGGAAACATATACAGTAAACACACTCAGAGCAGAAACAGAATTCAACCCTCCAGCCTTCGAGGTGTGAGGCAACAGCATGACCCACTTAACCACTGTGTCACCCGAACACTGTGTCACCCGAACACTGTGTCACCCGAACTCATATTCAAATTTCACAGCAAAAAGAAGCCCAACAAACATGATTTAATCACAGCTCCTTTCATCTAAATCAAAACAACCGATCCAGAAAAATAAGAGAAATTGAACAGCATGTTTCGCTTCAAGAATCCCAGTCCCAGTCCCAGTCCCAGTCCCAGTCCCAGTCACACAGTCGATCCTTCCTCACTCTGAAGTGCCCAAGAATATTGCCTCCGCAGCCTGGATCAGGTCACCGGGTGCCGGCCAGCTGTAGCCGTCCCCGGGTTCACTGGGAATGGGAGGTCACTGTAGCCGTCCCCGGGTTCACTGGGAATAGGCAGTCACTGTAGCCGTCCCCGGGTTCACTGGGAATAGGCGGTCACTGTAGCCGTCCCCGGGTTCACTAGGAATGGGAGGTCACTGTAGCCGTCCCCGGGTTCACTGGGAATGGGAGGTCACTGTAGCCGTCCCCGGGTTCACTGGGAATGGGAGGTCACTGTAGCCGTCCCCGGGTTCACTGGGAATGGGAGGTCACTGTAGCCGTCCCCGGGTTCACTGGGAATGGGAGGTCACTGTAGCCGTCCCCGGGTTCACTGGGAATAGGCGGTCACTGTAGCCGTCCCCGGGTTCACTGGGAATAGGCGGTCACTGTAGCCATTCCCGGGTTCACTGGGAATGGGAGGTCACTGTAGCCGTCCCCAGGTTCACTGGGAATAGGCGGTCATTGTAGCCATCCCTGGGTTCACTGGGAATAGGCGGTCACTATAGCTGTCCCCAGGTTCACTGGGAATGGGAGGTCACTGTAGCTGTCCCCAGGTTCACTGGGAATGGGAGGTCACTGTAGCTGTCCCCAGGTTCACTGGGAATGGGAGGTCACACATACTGTAGCACTGCTGTGGCAGCATATGGTTCTCCAGGCTTTTCAAACTTCTCAAACTTTGCCCAATTTCTACACCTCTGTAAACTTAAAGCCAACAAAAGGCATTTTCAATTGTTACCACAACTTCCCTGAGACAAAAAAAAACAAACCAGTGCTTATTCTCTGTATATAGACAAAAGTAACTACTTTGATATTGTTTGTCTTCATTACAATCACATGCGTTTTCTAATGATCCAGACACGCCACTCAAACCACTCACCTCTCAGCAATGTGTCTGTTGATACTTCAGCAGTCATACCATATGCTTAATATCTTAAAATAGTTTGACAAAACAAATTTGCAGTGTTCTTGTTATTTCTGCTTATTAACAATATGAGCCATTGGCATGATGGAGCTATTGTTTTTTAAGTCCACTTGAGAGTCATCCATATTATGAAACACGGCGCGCAAACATGCACTACATGGACAAAGGTATCGGGACACCCGACCATCACACCACAGGAACTTATATGACATCACATCCTAAATCCATAGGCATCAGTATGAAGTAGCTGCCCCCCCCTTGCAGCTATAACAGCTGCCGCTCTTCTGGGGAGGCTTTCCACAAGATTTTGGAGTGTGTCTGTGGGAATGTTTGCCCATTCATCCAAAAGAGCATTTGTAAGGTCAGGTACTGATGACGGATGTGAAGGCCTGGCTCGCAATCTCTGTTACAATTCATCCCAAATGTGTTTAATAGGGATAAGGTCAGAGCTTTGTGCAGGCCAGTCAAGTTCTTTCACATCAAACTCATGTCTTTATGGACCTTGCTTTGTGCTCTGGGGCACCATCATGCTGGGACAGAAAAGTGCCTTCCCCAAACTTTTCCCACAAAGTTGGAAGCGTAGAATTGTCCAAAATGTCTGGGTATGCTGAAGCATTAAGAGATTCCCTGCACTGGAACTAAGGGGCCCAGCCCCTGAAAAACAACCCCACACCATTATCCCTCCTGCACCAAATTTACAGCTGGCACAATGCAGTCAGGCAGGTAACATTCTCCTAGAATCTGTCAAACCCAGACTCGTCCATCAGACTGCCAGTCAGAGAAGCGTCATTCATCACTCCACAGAACACATTTCCACTGCTCCAGAGTCCAGTGGCACTGTGCTTTACACCACTGCATCTGACGCTTGGCACTGCGCTTGGTGATGTGAGGCTTGCATGCAGCTGCTCAGTCATAGAAGCTCATTCCATGAAGCTCCTGGCAGAGCTTTTATGCTGGGGTCAATGCCATCGGAAGTTTGGACTCTGTAGTTACCGCGTCAACAGAGCGTTGGTGACTTTTACCCACTGTGTACCTCAGCACTTAGCGACCCCACTCTGTCACTTTACATGGTCTGCCACTTCATGGCTGCGTTTCTGTTGTTCCTAAACACTTACACTTTGCAATAAAACCACTTACAGTTCACCCTGGAATATCTAGCAGGGAAGAAATTTCATGAACTGACTTATTGCATAGGTGGCATCCTATGACAATACCATGTTTGATTTCACTAAGCTCTTCAGAATGACCCGTTTTCTTCACAAATGTCTGTGATCTTGACTGCATGGCTAGTTGCTTGGTTTTATACACCTGTGACAATGGCTCTGAATGAAACGCCTGTATTCAATGATTAAGAGGTGTGTCCCAATGCTTGAGGCAGTTTTACTTACACAAAAATATTCTGAGGGCAGAATGAAAAATGACTGGTTCAGAGAGATAACCAATTAGACTGTAGAGGAAGTGGGTTCAAGCAACTAGAAGGGCGTGACAAGACATCTGATTGGTTGGTCCTTTCTGCTCTAGTTGCTTGGACCAGCATCCTCTACACTCTGATTGGTTATCGCTCTGAACCAATCATTTCTGGTTCTGCCCTCAGAACACTTGTGTAAGTAAGACTCCCTCGAGCAAACAATGTCACCATAACCATTCACTATACTCTTAACCAAAATTATGATGAGGAAATATCTAATAATTCATTTAACCACCAGATCGTGGAACCTGCTTGAAAAATATTTTAACAGTGGTCATCAGCATAATTTTTTATTTTATTGTATATTTAGTCTACGCTTGACAACTAAAGGCACTGCAACATCAAAAAGGCAAATAATTCTACAGTCATTCACAGGAATTTTAGTGGCATTATAAATTACTATCCATCCATCCATCCATTTTCTCCCGCTTATCCGAGGTCGGGTCGCGGGGGCAGCAGTCTCAGCAGGGAAACCCAGACTTCCCTCTCCCCGGCCACTTCCTCCAGCTCCTCTGGGGGAATCCCGAGGCGTTCCCAGGCCAGCCGAGAGACATAGTCCCTCCAGCGTGTCCTGGGTCTTCCCCGGGGCCTCCTCCCAGTGGGACATGCCCGGAACACCTCACCAGGGAGGCGCCCAGGAGGCATCCTAATCAGATGCCCGAGCCACCTCATCTGACTCCTCTCAATGCGGAGGAGCAGCGGCTCTACTCTGAGTCCCTCCCGAATGACCGAGCTCCTCACCCTATCTCTAAGGGAGAGCCCAGCCACCCTGCGGAGGAAACTCATTTCGGCCGCTTGCACTCGCGATCTCGTTCTTTCGGTCACTACCCACAGCTCGTGACCATAGGTGAGGGTAGGAACGTAGATCGACTGGTAAATCGAGAGCTTCGCCTTTGGCTCAGCTCCTTCTTCACCATGACAGACCGATGCAGCGCCCGCATCACTGCGGACGCCGCACCGATCCGCCTGTCGACCTCCCGCTCCATCGTCCCCCCACTCGTGAACAAGACCCCGAGATACTTAAACTCCTCCACTTGGGGAAGGATCCCATCCCCGACCCGGAGAGAGCATTCTACCCTTTTCCGGCTGAGGACCATGGTCTCGGATTTGGAGGTGCTGATTCTCATCCCAGCCGCTTCACACTCGGCTGCGAACTGTCCCAGCGAGAGCCGAAGGTCACGGTCTGATGAAGCCAACAGGACCACATCATCTGCAAAAAGCAGAGACCTAATCCTGAGGTCACCAAACCGGACACCCTCAACGCCCTGGCTGCGCCTAGAAATTCTGTCCATAAAAGTTATGAACAGAATCGGTGACAAAGGACAGCCCTGACGGAGTCCAACCCTCACCGGAAACAAGTCCGACTTATTGCCGCTCATGCGGACCAGACTCTGGCACCGGTCATACAGGGACCGAACAGCCCTTAAAAGGAAGCCCGGCACCCCATACTCCCGGAGCACCCCCCACAGGACTGCCCGAGGGACACGGTCGAATGCCTTCTCCAAGTCCACAAAACACATGTAGACTGGTTGGGCAAACTCCCATGAACCCTCCAGAACCCTGCGGAGAGTATAGAGCTGGTCCACTGTTCCACGGCCGGGGCGAAAACCACACTGCTCCTCCTGAATCCGAGGTTCGACAATCCGGCGGACCCTCCTCTCCAGAACCCCCGAATAGACCTTACGAGGGAGGCTGAGGAGTGTGATCCCCCTATAGTTGGAGCACACCCTCTGGTCCCCTTTCTTGAAGAGGGGGACCACCACCCCGGTCTGCCAGTCCAGAGGCACTGCCCCCGATGTCCACGCGATGCTGCAGATGCGTGTCAACCAAGACTGCCCTACAGCATCCAGAGCCTTCAGGAACTCTGGGCGGATCTCATCCACCCCCGGGGCTCGGCCACCGAGGAGCTTTTTAACCACCTCAGCGACCTCCGCCCCCGAGATAGGGGAGTCCACACCCAAGTCCCCATACTCTGCTTCCACATCGGAAGGCGTGTCGGTGGGATTGAGGAGGTCTTCGAAGTATTCCTTCCACTGACCCAAAACGTCCCGGGTTGAGGTCAGCAGCACCCCATCCCCACCATAAACAGTGTTGATGTTGCACCGCTTTCCCACCCGGAGCCGCCGGATGGTGGACCAGAATCGCCTCGAAGCCGTCCGGAAGTCGTTTTCCATTGCCTCACCAAACTCCTCCCAAACCCGAGTTTTTGCCTCAGCGACCGCCGAAGCCGCATCCCGCTTGGCCTGCCGGTACCCGTCAGTTGCCTCTGGAGTCCCACAGGCTAAATAGGCCCGATAGGACTCCTCCTTTAGCTTGACGGCATCCCTCACCACTGGTGTCCACCAGCGGGTTCGCGGATTGCCGCCGCGACAGGCACCGACTACCTTACGGCCACAGCTCCGGTCAGCCGCCTCCACAATGGAGGCACGGAACATGGCCCATTCGGACTCAATGTCCCCCGCCTCCCCCAGGACATGGGAAAAGTTCTGCCGGAGGTAGGAGTTGAAACTCCTCCTGACAGGGGATTCAGCCAGACGTTCCCAGCAGACCCTCACTATACGCTTGGGCCTGCCAGGCCTGGCCGGCTTCCTCCCCCACCAGCGGAGCCAACCCACCACCAGGTAGTGATCAGTTGACAGCTCCGCCCCTCTCTTCGCCCGAGTGTCCAAGACATGCGGCCGCAAGTCCGACGACACGACTACAAAGTCGATCATCGAACTGCAGCCTAGGGTGTCCTGGTGCCAAGTGCACATATGAACACCCTTATGCCTGAACATGGTGTTCATTATGGACAATCCGTGGCGAGCACAGAAGTCCAACAACAGAACACCACTCGGGTTCAGATCGGGGGGGCCGTTCCTCCCAATCACGCCACTCCAGGTCTCACTGTCATTGCCCACGTGAGCATTGAAGTCCCCTAGCAGAACAAGAGAGTCCCCAGAAGGAATGCTCTCCAACACCCCTTCCAGAGACTCTAAAAAGGGTGGGTACTCTGAACTGCCGCTCGGCGCATAAGCGCAAACAACAGTCAGAACCCGTCCCCCCACCCGAAGGCGAAGGGAGGCTACCCTCTTGTCCACCGCGGTAAACCCCAATGTACAGGCGCCCAGCCAGGGGGCAATAAGTATGCCCACCCCCGCTCGGCGCCTCTCCCCGCAGGCAACTCCAGAGTGGAAAAGGGTCCAACCCCCTTCAAGGAGACTGGTTCCAGAGCCCAAGCCGTGCGTCGAGGTGAGCCCGACTATATCTAGCCGGAATTTCACAACCTCGCGCACCAGCTCAGGCTCCTTCCCCATCAGAGAGGTGACAACTATATTTTAGTGGCATTATAAATTACTATAATTTACTAATACTAATCAGAGAGAGGGGTTTCATTAAGACCTCTAACATGGTGTTCAGCACCCTCACACCCCCCGTTCTTCAAATGCAGTGAAAATTGTCTGATAATCTAAACCGCTATGAAGGCAATTTACTATTAATGTACAATTTCCTGCTGGTGTATCGAAATACCAAGAGCGTTTCTCCTCACATGCATGGACAGAGAACCTTATACTGAAATTAATGATCCGTAATACCCTAACCTGACGCTTAATTTTGAAAGCTAACATTTCGGTGTTAGGAGCTACGCAACATATTACCTGAGCACCGACTGAAGCACCGGCTGAAGCACTGCCACGTCCCCCTTCTATACTCCTAGCCACTGGGGGGTCCCTGATAGATGCTGCGTCATCCCAACGAGCAAACAGACAACAGCTGGCCGAAGCAAGGGTGGGGGGGGGGACCTTCCCCCAGCAGAAACACACGGTAAGAAATTAGTCACTTAATGGACCCTCAGAGCCGAGCCTCATCATTTCCGTTACGGCATTTTCTGCCTGCATCTGCAGCCAGCCAATTTACAGCAAACCACCAAATTGATTTCCATAGCTTAGTTTGCTCATATGTTAGTGAAGCATTAGGAAAGTAAACAGCCCATATGTTACTCCCTACATGCATTTTCTTCTGTTCACTTCAGATATCATAACCTGGGACTTTAACTAGGTTTACAAAATGGAACAATATTTTAAGTTTCAAGTGATTAAATGAACTATCAGCTAATAGAATAGATGGGAAGGCAAATATTTGTGTTACGGGAAATAAATAATTATACTGTAAGTATTTTTGGATTCCAGAAAATAAAAGAAACATGAAGGCCGTTATCTGTGACTTTATGGGAAGGGGGCTGAGGACGACAGAGCTCCCCCAGGCCCCAAAGGACATGCCAAACATGATAACATCTGCGTGCTCATTGGCTAGCACATACAGGGCGTTCTTACATCACTACAGACCCCCATCGGTGTGAATGCTACAGTATCTGCTGGGCAGTATTTACGGTTTCAGATTTTAATAAGGCAAAGTGGAGACCAAAATGACACAAGAGACTGGTGTTGATGAATTACTGCCTGGCCGGAGCATAAAACCTCTGGATGAGCTAAGTGTGGAAACTTTAGTCTTCTCTGTGGCCTGAGAATATTGATCTGTAGGAAATAGTTAATTCTCAGATTAATTTAATTACTGTCTAAGGGATAACAAAGGATGATTACAGGGACAGAACAACCCAGTATTTCCTTCCTAATATTCCATCTCAATGCATAACCATATACATAGATGGGAGCACATTTCACCAAGAAGAAAATTATAAATTCAGGGAAAAAACACCCAGGAAAATATATTAAACCACAGCATAACTACAGATGAATATGTTCCCAAAGTAAGATATGGAACATACTGTAGCCGTGAAAATCATTTACACTGGTATTCCATTATCAGTATCAATTATTGTAAATATAACGTTTGCAGTAATGAATCGTTTTGGTTGGCACCCCATACTGCATTATTCCTTGCCTTGTACCTGCATCTTCTGGGACAGGTTCCACATCTCTGTGGCCCTGAATAGGACAAGCAGGTATACAAAATGGATGGATGGATGATAGTTAAAGTTAAAAGTTTCGATATAAATATAAAATTCAACAAATATGAAGACTGGAATTTTCTCTGTTTATGCAAGATTAAATCTGAGGTAAATTAGAGTGTAAACTGTATACTGTGTTTGCGTGCAGCACTAAAAAGTTTCCCCCCTTTGAAGGTCAGTGATCAAATGAATATATCTGTTCCTCTAACGACACATGGTCTGAGCCCAGCACTGATTATGGAAATGGTTTTAAGATGCTAATTGAAAAGGGAAAAAAAAATAACGCACACAAATTGTCAAACACTTGGATGACATGCGAGTTAGATCCCTGAGAGGCAAATGCATTAGTGTAAAAGCCTGGATCATCATCCTGTCTGCATCTGTGTCCCTTGAGTCTGGTGAGATGGGAAGGCCGTCCTCCTACTGTGAGAAGTAATGTAGCTGGTGAAAACGGAGCCGTTGTGTAAATGATCTCCGAAAGCCGACAGTACAGAAGAGGTGCCTGGCAGACATTTGAGCACCACACAGCACCCCGATGTCCGTACGGAGAGCACGTGTGACTCGCGTGGGCATGCGTGCGTGACAGGAAGTGATATGTGCTGCCATCGTGTTCCAGGATGAGGCGCTCTGGTGCCTGCACAGCGGGGAGGAAGCGGATAAAAGCAGGGGGACCAATCAGGAGTGGAATACGTAGCACATGGAGACTCGTGTTCAGATCATTGGAAGGAGAAGCAGCAACTGTGGATTGGTGCTGACATACAGAACAATTTACATTAGCATATTGCACTAATATAAGTAGCTTCCTGCTCTTGGACTGTGGCTCCTAAGTTCAAACTGGGGGTTCATTTGCTATTGTACACCATATTTAAAAACACTGAGTTTTGATAATCTAGCTTTCACATCAGTAGAACGAGCTTTAGGTATCCACCTATTTATGGGGGGTCCAGGGGGTTGTATTGGCAGGTTGTGATTATTGGGGGAGTTACAACCCCCCTATCCCACCATAATTTACACCCATGGTAGTACTCACACCCTGTCCAGCAACAAAAACAATACTTCGGAATCGAATACCGCCTTTGAATGTTCTCCCCGGCAGTCTGACCGAGACGCTGACAATCTGCCGCATTATATACATTTCTCTACATGGTTTTATTCAACGTGACATAAAATTGAGAAAGCAGGGTCCACCCTTCCCTAGAGCTGTTGGGCTTAAGGGCCTTGCTCACGCGCCCAACACCATATATAATTTAAATACTCATAATTTATTCACATGCAAGACGACAGTTCTTTTTCTCAGTGAACCTGCTGGCCATACACTAGCACGTGGTTATATCTCACAGGTTCATCTGTACCTGTATCACCCAGAGGATGTTTTTCTGTGTTATGTATAGCTGTACCTGTGGCGAACACAAAGGCGGCCATTTAAAAACGACATCAGAAACTGTCGCTTTGCCTTTCGCTCTCAGCTTGACCTTTGGTCACCAATTAGAAGAGATGTGGCAGAAGGAGTTCAGGTTCACCGTGTGGCCTTTGCGATCCGTCTCATGTGCGAAGCAGATGGGCAAAGCTCATCAAATCTAATCATCAAAAGCGTTTTGTTCAAACTCCATTGGCAGGTGCATCCCATTGATTTTTAGCTTACAAACATGATCCAAAGGAAAATGTTCCAAGCTTCTGCTAACAATAACAGCGAAAAAAAAATACGGGGGGAAAATGCAGCGGCAGCACATTCGGTAATCAATCTAATATGGCTCACTGCAGGGGGGGGTTACTAAATTGATACAGTCACTGCTTTGCAATTTATTAAAAATTTCTTAGGCTGATGCATTATAAATTCTTAAAGGCAGTCTCAGAATGTGCTGGAAAGCTGGATACATTTTTTGTGAAATGTGCATCAAATACTTGCCGCTTTAAAGTGACCATGCAGCACTGGTGAATTGTCTCTCCCTCTTTCTGTGGCACAGGGAACAGATGCATGCAGCCGGTCTTATTTTTCACTGTACAGTTAAGGTAATAAAATAAGACTGAAGCACAACTAACCACTCTGTTAATCATTTTTTGATTGAATGTAGTATCATGGCAATTTTCAGGCAGAAATACCGACTCTATCAGGTACTGCTTAAACATAAGAGATGATTCCTCTTCTTGTGGATACCTCTGCACAAGCTGTGAGTCACTGCTGGGGCTGCTGGTGCCCCCGCCCCCCCACCGGCTCCACAGGAAGGTTGATGACCATGCTAAGATCATGCCAACACGGGAAGGCAAGTAAATGCTCACTGAGCACAAATTAAGCAGCCGGAAGGGTCCACAGCCTTTCGTCTGACATCACCGTGTTTCCTCCTCTGGCTGCCAGAATTACAGAGCTGAACACATGGGCTATGATAGAGACCACAACAGTGTTTACTCAGCACTAGATCCTCGACAGTGAGACACTGGACGTTATCCAACACAAAGATAGTACACACCCTGGAATAGTCACACCACCCTTATATATTTATCTACATACACATCTTATGCTTTTTAATGCTTCATTTAGTTGACAGAATTTTATATAGCTATTTGATATTTGTTGTCTCAAACAAATATCCTTCTGTTCTATACTATCCGATTTTGTGTATGTGTTTCATTGTTTAATAAATTTAAAACTAACAATATGTTTGAAAATAAGAAAAAAACACCCACATTCACCCACAAGTACAAAACTACAGAACCTTTTTTGCACACAAAAAAATTGAACTTCAGAAAAGAAATCGTATGTTGACTTTACATGCTATTTTAATTTGAAATATTAACAGGCTTTGTACAGAGAACACAAAACTAGTAAGGAATAATATTGCTTTTCTAACTGTTACCTCACATAGCTTTTACATTAATTACCTGTATGGAGCATAGCATGCAGTCATTTGCATAGTCATTTGCATTTTTTACACGTTCTAAGCCGATCAGCAAATGTGCTTACGCATGTGATTTTCAAGTTCCCCACATCCGCTGGAGAAAGTCCCAGTCTGGCACTGAGGAAATGGGCCGAGCCCAGGACAGTCTGACACCGCGGCTCCCTCCTGCCAGCCCAGATAAGGGCCTGCAGTCCAGCCCATGTAAAGCACACCTCTCTTTCTCTTACTAATCTAGGCAGCCCAGTCTCACCCCTGAGTCCTGCTGAGTCCTCACCTGGACTGAGGGCAAGAAAACATGATTCTCAACACATTTAAAGAGAAATCCTTCACAGTGGCTGGTTTACAGGCAGGCATGTCCTCTCTTCAGGTAAATAGCTAAGAACTGGACCCGTGTGCAAGTGTTTATTACACAAAAAACCTCCGGGCTGCCAGAAAAGCAATTCAGCTTGCATATTACACTGCATGTAAAACAACTATATATGAATTTGTTGTTCAGACTTTCTCTTAGTGGATCATGGAAGCATTAAACATTAAATACCTCTGCACAAACCTCAGCTAAGGACCAGGTGAAAGTTGGCATGTATCTCTGTCTGAAACACATAAATCATCTGTCACAAGTGTCAAAGAATAGGATCTGTAAATGTTAATCTGGCACATAGAGGCAGACGGTAACTGCATTCAGAAACACACGGGCTTACATGATAATAGCCATTCCCCCATTAAAAAAGAGCCTGGTGTAACTGCGCCTTTATAATGCATTCATTATGCACCGATACAACATTCAGTGCACCTCTATAATGCATTCATTATGCACCGATATAACATTCAGTGCACCTCTATAATGCATTCATTATGCACCGATACAACATTCAGTGCACCTCTATAATGCATTCATTATGCACCGATATAACATTCAGTGCACCTCTATAATGCATTCATTATGCACCGATACAACATTCAGTGCACCTCTATAATGCATTCATTATGCACCGATATAATATTCAGTGCACCTCTATAATGCATTCATTATGCACCGATATAACATTCAGTGCACCTCTATAATGCATTCATTATGCACCTATACAACATTCAGTGCACCTTTATAATGCATTCATTATGCACCGATATAACATTCAGTGCACCTCTATAATGCATTCATTATGCACCTATACAACATTCAGTGCACCTTTATAATGCATTCATTATGCACCGATATAACATTCAGTGCACCTCTATAATGCATTCATTATGCACCGATACAACATTCAGTGCACCTCTATAATGCATTCATTATGCACCGATATAACATTCAGTGCACCTCTATAATGCATTCATTATGCACCGATATAACATTCAGTGCACCTCTATAATGCATTCATTATGCACCTATACAACATTCAGTGCACCTTTATAATGCATTCATTATGCACCGATATAACATTCAGTGCACCTCTATAATGCATTCATTATGCACCGATACAACATTCAGTGCACCTCTATAATGCATTCATTATGCACCGATACAACATTCAGTGCACCTCTATAATGCATTCATTATGCACCGATATAACATTCAGTGCACCTCTATAATGCATTCATTATGCACCGATATAACATTCAGTGCACCTTTATAATGCATTCATTATGCACCGATATAACATTCAGTGCACCTTTATAATGCATTCATTATGCACCGATACAACATTCAGTGCACCTCTATAATGCATTCATTATGCACCGATATAACATTCAGTGCACCTTTATAATGCATTCATTATGCACCTATACAACATTCAGTGCACCTCTATAATGCATTCATTATGCACCGATATAACATTCAGTGCACCTTTATAATGCATTCATTATGCACCGATACAACATTCAGTGCACCTTTATAATGCATTCATTATGCACCGATATAACATTCAGTGCACCTTTATAATGCATTCATTATGCACCTATACAACATTCAGTGCACCTCTATAATGCATTCATTATGCACCGATACAACATTCAGTGCACCTTTATAATGCATTCATTATGCACCTATACAACATTCATTGCACCTCTATAATGCATTCATTATGCACCGATATAACATTCAGTGCACCTCTATAATGCATTCATTATGCATGGATACAACATTCAGTGCACCTCTATAATGCATTCATTATGCACCGATACAACATTCAGTGCACCTCTATAATGCATTCATTATGCATGGATACAACATTCAGTGCACCTCTATAATGCATTCATTATGCACCGATACAACATTCAGTGCACCTCTATAATGCATTCATTATGCACCGATACAACATTCAGTGCACCTCTATAATGCATTCATTATGCACCGATACAACATTCAGTGCACCTCTATAATGCATTCATTATGCACCGATACAACATTCAGTGCACCTCTATAATGCATTCATTATGCACCGATACAACATTCAGTGCACCTTTATAATGCATTCATTATGCACCTATACAACATTCAGTGCACCTCTATAATGCATTCATTATGCATGGATACAACATTCAGTGCACCTTTATAATGCATTCATTATGCACCTATACAACATTCAGTGCACCTCTATAATGCATTCATTATGCACCGATACAACATTCAGTGCACCTTTATAATGCATTCATTATGCACCTATACAACATTCAGTGCACCTCTATAATGCATTCATTATGCATGGATACAACATTCAGTGCACCTCTATAATGCATTCATTATGCACCGATACAACATTCAGTGCACCTCTATAATGCATTCATTATGCACCGATACAACATTCAGTGCTCCTTTATAATGCATTCATTATGCACCGATACAACATTCAGTGCACCTTTATAATGCATTCATTATGCACCGATACAACATTCAGTGCACCTCTATAATGCATTCATTATGCATGGATACAACATTCAGTACACCTCTATAATGCATTCATAGAACATCCATAAGCAGTATGTAAGTACAGTACCAGTCAAAAGTCTGGACACACCTACTGAAAATGAATGGTTTTTGAACAAGATAACAAGCCTAAGCTCACCTCTTATGAACAAGGAATGAGATGGATTACTGTGACAGATGACCTGGCCCCCACAATCCCTAAACACTACAGGGCTGGTTTGGGATGTGCTGGATCAAAGAGTAAGAGTAGCCAAGACTTATGGAAAGTCATTCAGGAATGTTGGAGAATCATTCCAGGTGGCTACATCTAGAAGCTGGTGAAAGGAACACCAAGAGTCTGCAATGCTGTCATCAACGCAAATGGGGACTATTTTGAAGAATCTAATATATGAGAAAATTGAGATGCTGAACATTCTTTGTCACTGGAATATTTCATATGTATTACATCACTGCCTTGAGGCCTTTTACTATAAGGTGAATAACAAAGCCAAAGCTTTTGATTGGTACCATATAACTTAACATGTCTTAAAACACTGCATTCATAATTCTTTCAATGAACAGGACATGACAGCTACAATTTACGTTAATAACAAATGTCATATTCGTATAATCATAATGCCTGATATTAACATATATTAAAACTGTTAAGGTGTTTTAGGATGTTAAGAATTTACAAAAAGAGATTCTTACACTGCCAAAGGATTCTTTTTGTAATTACAAAACAACGTGTGTTTTGCCAGTTCATCCGAAATGAATAGATCATATAAACGTAGAGAATCCAAATGAATTCAGGGTATGTATTCTGGCAGAGATGTGAACATTCCCTGAGTGAAGCACAAACCACTCCTCTGCATTTCATCATTTATGGGCCAGGTGGACACCAGACAGAGAGAAGGTCTATGACTGTTTAACCCTGAATACATGGCATCATGGCTCACTGGGACCACATGTGCTGGTTCCTATACAGTACAAACCTACAGATAGCCCTACAGACCTGAGACTGCTGGATCAATGACAGCCGCTTTCCTCAGTGGGATCCATACACATCCAAAAGCAATCTTGGTGAGCTGACAGTCAGGCTACGCTAGAAAATTAGCATAAAGGGTGGTGTGAAAGGTGGCCCATGAGTGATCAGCGACGTGTCCCTCATATCTGTATCTTCATCTGTGCTCTTCAAAATAGGCTATGCATATTCAGCCATTCTTGTGGTAGGAATATTTCAAGCAGGGTGATATACCAATGAAAGGTGACTAAACTGCCTGTGTGCTAACGGTTGTCCCCATCATTAAAGTAATAATACCTTCTCTGATATCGTCCTGGGTTCGGTAGTAAGCTGAGCCTATAAACTGAGCAGGGCTGTGCGGTGGTTCAATGAGATCAAACTGGATCTGTATGCCAACCATTAGATTTGATGTTGTCCCAAGCCTTTATCATCATTCTCCACGTCCCGCATAGTGATCCACAGTAGTGGCAGCATCATCTTATGGCGATTCTCCTCTTCAATCCATAGAAGAATGCTTGCTAGGATTCATGGATAGGTAAAATGAACACAACCTCAAAAGGTTCCAGTCAATGAGATGCAAAGGAAAGAGTGCTCCATGGCTTCCACAAGAAACCCTTGGAAAAGCCTTGAGAAAAGTTGTCTTGTAGTTACCAAGGAAACCATAAAGAAAAATGCCATGAAAAATGGGGAAAGGTCTTACACAGGAAGTCTTCAGCATTCATATTTTTAATAAAATAACATGAAAATGGGACACCGTGGTAATACTACGCAATGTCTTCCAGAGAACTAGATGCAGCCACTGCCTTTATGTTTACATTTAAACATAAACATGACTTTCTGTTTACTAAAGGCTCGTGATTATGCATGAGATCTAATTTGGCGTCCCAGTGCAGCTTCAGTCCCTTACTCTTTACGCCGTTCCAATTGCAAATGAGCTGTTGTGCAGTGACATAGCGAGAGAAGAAAAAAGGTATGAATAGACAGTGAGTCAAAATAGTTGGCATTCATATTTAGTTATGGAAACATCTTATCCCAGTTTGCTTGGTTTATTATACAAACACAGTTCTGTTCCATTTTGGCAGGAATAATACATTCCACCCAGTGTGCATCAGTACAGATTTCCATAAGTCATTCTGTTCTTCTTCCTGGCAACTGGAAGAAAATATCGATTCCGGACCCGAGAAAACCAGCATAATCGACGTGAGAAAGGTGCCGCCGGAGTGGGAGGAACATGCGAGCGACACTGAGCTCTGCTTTTACTCCCAGCGCGGGTAACAGAAGTAAAAGCTACAGGAGTGTGTAGGGTTACGGTTGGTGCTGGTGGGCCTGCACCCGGGGGGGGGGGGGTGTTCTGGGTGCCTGTGTGGGCTCGTTCTCTGCCATCCTATACTTCTGCTGTTCGTCCATCTACAGAAGTCATCCAGAGGAACATTGCACTTTGCAGAAAACATGATCTGGGGCGTCCTTTTAAGTGTTCTATGACTAATTAGAATAAGTCAAAATGTATTTTTGTCAGCCCAGGCTGTGTGTGTTCATTTCTGCGGGGTTTGCATGCTCGCCCTTTGTGTTCCTGTTTGTCATGGGCTCACATCCCCACTGGCTTTACCCGGGTGAGAGAAACATGTCAAATCTGCTGCATTCCTTAGCGGCAGTTTAGCAGTTCTAGGAAAAACTAGTAGTAAGCATCAGTAGTTTGATGTTTTAAGAAGTGATTCATAAATGTAAATGATTACATTTTTGATGGTAACACTTGTGGAGGCATAACTTAGTATCTCAGTTACTACTCAAGTACAAACAAATCATGAACAAATATAGTAACTGCATGAAATACATGAACAGTTATGATTGATTAATAATTGACAAACATGGGATCAGTATGTAACTAACACTTTATTAATACGTTAGGAAAGAGGGCATTACTACATTATTTGTGCCCCATCAAGTAAAGTGTTACCTTTTTGAGATTTATTCCATACAAAGGTTAACTCATTAATTAATAGAAAATAAAAGATGAATAATAATGGGTTAGAGAAACATTGATTTGTGGTAATCAAGGACTCGGGGTTGGCATTGGGACGACGTTTAGTTGTTGCCTGGGCATACATTGAGCTGATGCCCGAGGAAGGGGAACCAATCAGAATTGTCTATGTCGACCTGGGGTGTGGTAGGGGTGTATAAAACTGAAGGCCTGAAATGTGATTTCTTGCACAATCAAGGTGTGATCAAATAACTGTAAGAAGAGTTGTGTAAATCATGTGGAGAGACACAACATTCCCAGGATTGGGATCGACTCCCCCTTAGATTGATCGAAAGAAAATAAAAGAGAACTCAAGACACGCTGGGCTGTTTTTCCTTCTCCCGTCAGTGGCTTTCTGAAGCTTCCCCACCTGACATTATTCCCTCTGCTTACTCAGATAAGCTGCAGGTTTGCTGCAAAGGAAGAGGCTGAGGAATGTGGATGGAATGGATTTAGTGTACTACTAGGTTTTATATGTAATATTCTATGTCTATGTATATTGCCAAACGTGGGATTTATCCATCATATGCTCACATGTAGGCCCGCAATTTAAAAATTATTAAGTAAGGGTTTTAACGTACAAATCCTATTGCATTTAGCTGAATTACGCATTTTGGCTGGACTTAATAAGTCCTTTTATCTACTATTTGCACGCGTGACATCTGTCCTTCTTACTGGCTGTATGGGTTCAGGCCAGAGGCTGCCCCAGGGGCCAGAGTGAAGCACAGCCTGGCTTTTCCCTGCCAGACACAGAAAATATTGCATGGGCGTGTGCATCTGAGTACCAGGCCAGCGTGTGTGCAAACCACTTCCACTACATCACCATAGAAACAGAAGGGCAGCCTAGAGATGGCTCTTTGATCTCATTAGAATACAACAGCAAGAAAAAGTGGAAGGAGAGCGTAAGAGGAAAAGGTTTTTGAAAAAAAGATAGTAAGAATGCATAATGAAGGAATACCACAGGTAAATGTAAACAAGGGTTTTTTTTGTTTTTTTTTTTTAAATGCTGTGTTTTTCTTCTGCGTACGAACACTGTCACCTCATTTGACTCTTGCTAATACGAACTTTGCCAACAGCTGTATGAGTCTTGATGGATCCGATCCAAAGTATTAAAAAGAAAATTTAATGAAGTACTTTGCTCTAACACCATTTGCTAACATCAACATTGAGTGCTTCTTCTGTGAGGAAAATGGCCTTTGTATATTGCCTTGACCACACACACTTGCACACACACACCCAGACATGCTTACACACACTCACACAGCTTTGTAATTATATCTTTGTGGGGACTCTCCATTCATTTCTATGGGGAAAACTCTAATCCCAACATGACGACCTTAACCCCTACCCAGCCCTAACCTTAACCATAAGTAACCCAACAAACATCTTTAGATTTTTTACTGCATTGACAAATCTTTATGGTTACCTGAAAAATGTTCCCCACAATGTCTAATTAACAGGTTTTATTACACACACACACACATATATAGATATATAGATTGTGTGGCTGAACAGAAAACCATTACCTGTGTTTGTTAGCTATTCAAGACAGACGTGATGTGATGAGAACGATCTCATACGTTGATAAGGGACACGGTACCAAGCTGAAGGACAGCAGGAAGTGAAACATTCACAAGCAAACAAACCAGCAGCAGCATGGAAAAATATGCATTAATGCCACAGAGGCCACTGTCTCATTCAGTGAGACCAGCTCATCCCAGGGTCACCATGCCCTCCTGCAATGGCTCTCCAGATCAATCAAAGTCCCTCCAAAAAGCCGGGAGAGACCTACAGTCATTGATCACCGTAACCCTCAAATTCCCGAACACCTAATAATTGTGCTTCTTTTGTAGCGTTTCTCCTATTGGATCCCATTTATCTAAGCCTTCTGGCATTTGTAAAACATACATGTGGATAATGTCAGTTATCCTGGCTCCATAGTACATTTATTAGGAAGTCACATAAAATAACCAACCTGAATTTAGATCGTTACTGTCCAATTTCATCCTGAAAAGAAATCCTAATTGGAAATGTACCCATCGATTACAACTGCTATTCAATACCATCCAGAAGAAAATGAGGGCATATATTTTTCTGTAGAACTTTTAAGCACGAGAGAATGGACTTTAAAAATTAATTTAAAAACTGTATAGGATAATTTCTTGATTGTTCGCCTTCTTGTCTATGTAGGCTAGTTATGCAGAATGACAGAAGGAAAAGGAGGGAAAATCAGAAAGCCCAGACCCCGTCAGCCAGCGATCACGCTGAAGTGCCGCTTTTCGCTTTACCGGCTGAGAGTTCATCCCTGCCTCATGCCCTATGCTCCCTGGCATAGGCGCTGCATCACCATGACCCTAATTGGATAAGCGGTTATTGAAAATAGATGGACGACGCTTCTTATTGGCCGTTCATTGACGACCATTTTCCAATAACAAAGCATCGACTGAAGCTTTGCTGCTGTATAACCAATAGTGAGACCCTGATACGGGCAGTGGAGCAGCCAAACAGAACCTTAGATGCATTTTGTACTGGAATTATTCATTGGAGAAGAGTGATGAATGAACGAATGCAAAAAACAGTCTCCAAAAAAAAGCTAGGCCTATTCTAGACTCTCACAGCTTATCGTATCAAGATGTTCTAACCTAAAACAGTCCCCAACTCTTCATCTATGGCCTGTTCTGTTTATTAGTTCTAAATATCAGTGAAATATTAAGCACGTCAGCATGGCCCACATTACCTATCACTTCTCTGTCATCCCCAGTCATTAGCACCGCTAAACTGTCCTTGCATGGGATCCATTTAACATTATCATTGCCACTCAGCTAAACTCATTTCCTTCCAGCTAGTTCACTATATGCCCACAGTCTATACCCAACAGTAGTTGGGTAGAGTTTTACTTACACAAAAATGTTCTAAGGGCAGAAGGAAAAATGATTGGTTCAGAGAGCTAACCAATCAAATTGTAGAGGAGGTCAGTCCAAGCAGCTAGAGGAGGCGGGACCAACCAGTCATATGTCTTAGTCCCGTCTCCTCTAGTTACTTGGACCCACCTCTTCTATAATGTCAATGGCTATCAGTCTGAATCAATCATTATTCCTTCTGCCCTCAGAGCATTTTTAAGTAAGTAAAATTCCCAGCAACAGTGCTGTTGACAATTTACATTGAAATACCTTGACTCTTACTCATCATCTGAAGAGGGTCATGGTATACAGAAGCTATAAATTTTGAGTACGGTGCAATTCTAAACATTAAATTAAACATTAACACAGAGATATTATAATGTCTGAGTACATATCATTACTGTATATGTAATTTTCCATCATAAGGGGCGTCAAATGTCATTGGAGGGAAGTGAGGGGGAGGCTCTCCACTATTAAAATTTCAATGACACCCCTTGCTACTGACATAAATGGCAACTGTGCAGAGTCATTCTCACAACAGGAGGCTCTTGTCATTACAGCCAGGATTACCCCAGCATGGGTGCGTCAGCGCCCGCTTGATTAGCATGAGCCTGGCAGGAAGGCAGCAAACGCCACCAGGCGGGCAACCTCGCCGAAAGAGCCAGCCGCCCCGGGGGATGCCACGAGGGAGCCGTCTCAGATGCCACAGGAGCTCTCCGCCAGCCCCCCCTACCCACCCCACGACCCACACTGCACCAAGGAGACAGGCAGCCACAGAGCCGAGACCGACCTCCTGGCGGATTGAAACATGATCACCGGACCTTTGCAAACCTCGGCAAACAGACAGGCTCAATTCTGAGGGAAATGTCTCAGTCAAAGCTGTGCTATATGCAAGGAATTACTACCAGGGTTATTATCATTTACGAAAAACAAAACTAACACATTTTCATGAACTGAAATGCTAAGATATGAAAATAAAATAAAAAACTAAAACAAAAACTATAAATTTTCCTCCTGAAAAAAACTGAAAATAAAAACAAACATCAAATACTTTTTGTTACAGTTTTAAATATTATTTAGTTAAAGTAATAGTTTATCATTCCTAACTGACGTAAAACATTTGAGGAAACGTATTCCAGAATATTAGTTTTAGACGCCCATTAATAACACCTGGAATGTGTTTCGGACATTTTCGAGGACATTAGCACATAATGTACACTGTGTTCATGTAGGATTCTGCAAAGATCAGACACAGAAAATAGCTCTACAACTTGTAATTTGTAACTAGAGATAAAATTATTAAAACTGAAATGAATGTATACAGAAACTAAAAAAAAAAAAGTTATAAAACCACACTGAAACCTGAGTAAAACTGATCTGGATTTCAAATGAAAATTGAAATTGCCATCAAATAGTCTATGATGTATCTTCTGCTATGCAAACATCTTCTGAACACTGTAATTTAATTTACAAAACATACTACGCTGCAGCACTCTGCTGTGATTCCTTAAGTTAGAGAGATACATAATGAAATTTCAGTGTTATATTGTCTTTCAAAACAGATATGCACATATTACTTTGCTATGTCTCCTGAAGATTAGCTGCAGTACCCTCGAGATTGCTGCGTCTTTGTCAACATATCATTTCAAACATCCATAGCTCTGCTCAGATGTTAATCTTCGGAAGAATTATGGTAAGACTTGGTATGGTAAACGCATCAGCATGACATATATAAAACGTCCATTTTTGAAGGCTTCCAGACTGCAGCACTCCAAACCTGCTGAAAAAGGAATCATTTCAATGTAGAAAATCAAAAGTTATACCCCATTACACTGCAAGAAAACCAATTAACACCAATCTCCCACTGAAGTATCGAGACTCCCGTTCACTTGCAATGTCAGTCATTTACTCCCAGTTGACGTAGCCACACACCCATTAAAGATCCTGAATGACAGATGTTTCAACAGACCCAACCACGCCATTTGGCAGAGGGTTCCTCTGATGCAACTCATCCTCCCGATTCATCATGTTAAATTGATGGCAGTGTCACCAAACGTCCAATATGCTCAAGTCTTTGACAGTTTTATGACTTCTAACCTGTAATGGCTTGGGCAGGAGCCCTAAATAAACATCGATAGCCCAACTGCACAGATGTAAACACTGAGCTCCTGTCATACTTTGACACCTGCAATCTGTTTGGCTTTTCTTAACTTTCGCAAAGAGAAGTCAAAGAGAAAAGTACATTAGTGCGTAGTTACAATGTTTGTTTGTCTGTTAAACATATTGTTATGATGGTCTCCCAGAGACCCAGCACAAGCTTCCAGTTAAGTTTAAGCTTGTGTTTCCATTCTTTTTTTCACTTGGAAAATGGCTGCCTTAGTTTTTCTGGTACAGTCTGTGTTGGATTGATCCCCGCCATTCTCCCTTCCTTCCTCAAAGTACAACCACAAAGAATACACATATCCTTCTCTCCCCAATCCCCGTGTCACAATGCTCTGCCTCTCACATCCTCAGTAGAGTCTTTCCAGCTTTGCATCCTGCTTTGTTTTGATCCCAGTAACCCAGATACCAATTTGAAGCCAATCCAAGAGCCATAATATCCTCCTGTGCAAAGGTTTCCCTGTTCAGCCCTGATGCATTGCTTTTTTCCCCCTCCTCCATTCACAAAGCCGTTTATGTTTATGCCATCCTGTCCCCGTCTAACCCCGCCGAGGCTAAACATTTAAACCTGCTCCCTGAAGCCGAATCTCTATGCCACATGTTTATACTCCACTAGTATCACTCTGGCACAATGAGCTGGTACAAAAAAAAAGAAAACAAACTTGGGGAGGAGGCTTACGGTTTTTTGACAGGTTTAGGGGGGCAGGCTGGCCTGTCCTCGTATTACTGAACGTGGACAGAGACAGGGAGACAGGCAGTGACGCGAGACGCACAGTTAACAGCATTATGGTACGATTTTCTGCTGACATTCACGAATGACTGAAGAGCCTATTGTTAGAGTACAACGTGTAATATATTAATGCTACTCCCTAGGAATTAAAGCAGGAAAGGCTGTGTGTTTTTGTTTTACGCCATCATTTATATTAAATAATATACTGGGGAAAAAAGCACAGTAATATACTTTTGCACTGAACGCACTAAAGGGAAATGAAAAATTTGAACAAGTAGGAAATCATCGCTGTGATAAAAAATGCAAACCGCTCCAAATTAGGTGATAGTCATTATGTGAAATTTTAAATTAAAGTCATTACTCAGTGTCAGGGAGAAGGTCACCGTCCTTTTGCACTGATAGTGCACAGTGACGTTGGTAGCAGGTGTCTCTACGATACAATGTGCACTAAATCTGCTGAGTTACACAAATAACAGCGCAAGCAGGCAGTGGAGAGATTATACTCTCTACATATGGCATTAATCTGAGCTGCACAGTTCGGGCCGTACTTCATCTTTAATATAATGTCCTCTCAAAGAATTCTTCAAACATGAACGTGTCCGCAGACTCTTATTAAGCTGCATACGAACGGTCTGTCTTCCTGCGTGCATCTTGTACACAGCTCAAGATTAATTATTGTTAAACCAGATATAGAATAAAATGCCACTTTGACAAATTAAACAGCACACGTGCAGAAACATTTATTATGGTTTAAAAGTGTTTTAAAGCTAATAGCTATTTTTCCCTTATAATGCACATACTTTCCAGCTTGTGATTAGGCTCTCTAGGGTAGTATTTCCATGTTTTCTCAAGGGTAACGTATCGTATGGACTAGATTTTTGTCCAACCTAATGAAAAAAAAAAACACACAAGCAGCATTTTGGGAGTCTATCTGGTTAGCTGTACTGTCTTTACGCCATGAAACATTTTACATTCATTTTTGTTTAATTGTTTTATTTTCTCCTTTATCAGTGTGCTTCAGAGCTGTTTGAATATGCAGTTGGACACAGAATGAAGACTAAGCAGGAGAATTCAGGAAGCAGTGAAACCCCGCTAATCCTGCATGTGCTAGCAGTTGAGCTCAGTAGCCTGTGTGGGCACATTTCAAACTGTGGGAGGAGAGGAACACTCTCCGTGGGTTTCGGCAGAAGGAGCTCCGAGCCATCGCCTTGCAAGAGGATTTCTAGCCTGCTGGTTTGGTGCTATGTGCTAGCCGTCGCTAACAGGCCCGCACTGGGGAGCACAACACTGTACCGTACACATGTCAAAAGGCCAGGCTGATTTATAACCGGTAACGCAGGAATAAAAAACGCATTAACGTTGACAATGGTGCACCTGCTGCCAGCGATAGCGCTGAAACAGCTGCTACTATTCAAATGTGTGGCTAGGGGTTGACGGTAACTTTTATCACGGGATAGAGCTGAAACATAGGCTCTGCACTGGCGTGACTGCGACGAAGACTGAGCAATGGTAGGTCGTCTGGGTCTCCCTCCCAGAGGGGCTGCTGGGATTAAGTGGCTCTTTGAAGAACATTCACACAGCATTTATGTCAGTAGGGCTTTTAGCGCATAAACCAATCAGAAGACACATGTTGGCAAATAGATTACCATGGGTTCCATTGTGCTTGAATAGGGAAAGAAAAGTGGTCTGATGCAGAGAGTGGATGAAAGCACATAGACTTTTTTATCAACTGTATATCAACACTTTAGTACAACAGTGTTACATAAATTGCTAAAAAAGTCTAGTTATTTTCTTCTCATCCAACAAAACCCAAACAAAAACGCAAGTGCATACTGTTCCTTCGCAAATGTCTCGCTGTCACGTTGCAGCTGTATCCTACACAGCAAAAACGAGAAACTAAAACTGTGGATATATTCACATTAATTAATACATCTGCTCAGGTGATATTCACTGAACGTCTTGCAAAAATATCGTCACTCATGAGATAAAATTTGAGATAAATTGAGAGCTTCTGTCAGGATTTAGCCCTGTGACCTGCTTTTCTCGCACATCAGAATCTGTTCACGGTCTGATTGACAGTCATTAACCATAATTCTGTACATACTCTCTTTTATTTGCAGTTGAGTCACCATTCCCAGATGTTCTTTCTATTTATGAAAGGGAAAAAAAAGCCATAAATCAACAAAGTGAGTCAGGTATCGATGAAGAATACTATGACTGCATCATAAAAGCACAAGAACATGAAAGATGGGATATGGAGAGGAGATCAGCAAAGGAAAAGAAACGTATTTCCTCCACCACATCACCAGTGTCACCACATCACCAGTGTCACCACATCACCAGTGTCACCACATCACACATCATCCTCAATATTCATCCAAGAAGAAAGATTCTTTGTGCAAGAATGGCTGTAATTAAGTAACTGTGGATAAGCACTTTGCCTCCAGGAGACAACAAAATAAAAGCCACTCAGAAGAGTCCATCCATCCATCCATTGTCCAACCCGCTTATCCCACTGGGTGGCGGGGGGTCCGGAGCCTATCCCGGAAGCAACGGGCACGAGGCAGCGAACAACCCTGGACGGGGGGCCAGCCCATCGCAGACTCAGACGAGTCATGGGGGGAAAACACTGCAGAACAGTGTCCAGTCTGGCAGAGACTTTGCACACTGTAGAGCACAATAAGAACGATAAAACTGTGGTCAGTGTCTGTATAGATTACTGACACTTTTTTCTTACAGGTCACTGCAGATAACAGGTGCATTAAGCAAAAGAGCATCAATCCAAGCAGAAGATATTGCTACGGGCAGTCAGTCTACTGCAGCAGAAATGTTACTCTGTCGTGCAGTATTGCAACAACAGTACCAAACATAGTGTGGTTTTATTTATATTGCTTTATTTTATTGATATATATTTCACTTTTAATAAGTATGATTACAATATGTTGACCTTAGAACTCCGACGACTAGGTGGAAATAATAAGCCTACTATATAGCTAATAACCAAAACTAAAGATAAACAAATAGACTAGTAAAACGGCAGGTATTAGCATAGATAAAATAAATGTTTTTTTGGTATATAGACACACACCTTCTGCAGGTGAGCAATGAATTCCACACATAAGAAACTGCATGGCACAGGGGGGGCGCTATACAAATTCAATGCTGAAGTGCAGTTAGTTGGATTTACTGCAATTTGAAACTGGATTGCTTGTGCACTATTTTGCATAGCTATTTTAAAGCATTTTCACCAGTCGACTGGCTCAGGTTCAAAGGTCTAAATACTGTTTTCTTTGAGCATGAAAAATGGAAACAAGGTCTAACATTAGGCTGAATTCAGGCACAGAGGCGCTTTTCTTGCACAGGACAACGACGAGTCGATCCTGCGGCACGCTTCTGATGTACACAGCAGAAACGCACCTGCTCTAGTATGAAGCATGCATGACACACAGCTCATCCCTCCTGGGGCAGGGGAGTCAAGGACCAGGGATGGTCCGAACTGGGAGCAGTGGGCAGCGTCTGGCCCAGCTTGATAAACAGGCTGCTTCTCAGCTGAATATACACAAGTAAGATCAGCCACTACTCAAACCGTTTGTTTTACTGAAGAAGTATCTCACATCATTTCCCGGGAAACCATAAAGAACGAAATGTAAAAATGTTCTAAGCTGAGTATATATCTCCCCTGCTTTGCTGGTGCTGAGGAACACTGCCAATTATTCAGGCGGGGGGGCGCTCTGCAGATCCCTGTGAAATCTATGGTTTAATCAATGAGCAGCAATAACAGAGAAAGCCACTCGGAGCTGCAGGAGGCTCCTAACTCAGAGGGCCGGGAGCCGTTCCCCGGTCACTCCATTTCTGTGCCACCGCAGCACAGACGCCTGCCCGCTTCCCTCTGCCGTATTTCCTGCGGCCTCTTTCACGTTTTCATTAACCAGCCTGAAGGGCCACGATTGGTGATGGTCGCTGTCTTGTTTTTCTCTGAAACTTCAGTCTGCTTTTGTCCAGTTTGTTTCTGCCACATTTAATTATTGCTTACAAGGAGAACAAATCAGTGTCGTTTCAATCAATATGAAAAGAATAATGAGGTTTAATTATCTACATTAAGAAATGTTTAAAATTACTGTAATTTTCATAATCTTCAATGCCTGTATTTATATAATGTATTTATTTACTGCAATCACCCATGACCTGCATGACTCTGAGCACAGTAACCGACTAATTCATTCAGTACCAGATCTTATGCATGTGCTGTTACTAAATGCACTCTGGGATCAGATTAATATCAGATTAAGTTTCCTTTTTTAATGGTTGAAAGTAAATCATCATTTAATACTTGTTTATAATACTTTCTTAAGACTTTCTTAACTCGACATACTTAGGGTGAAGGTAGAATGTATATGATTTATACCATGGAGTATTTGTAAATAAAGAAGCTATTAATGGTAACACTTTACTTGTTGGGGCGCAAATAATATAGCATTATGCTATTTCTTGTGTATTAGTTAATTTAATACATAAGTCTTAGTTACATACTGGTATCATGTTAATTCATCATTAATGAATCTCAATGTGTTTTCTCAAGCAGTTACTACATGTTACTATATCTGTTAATTCTGTAAACTTTTGTGAACTACTGAAGGAACTACTAAGGAACTACTGAAGGAAAAGGCAATAAATAACACAAGTTAAATACAGGTTTTATGTTTGTTCATCATTAATGAATCATGACATATCTTTTATCCAAAGCAGCTGCTATTTTTGTTCACAATTTGTACTTCAGTAGTAACTGAGTTATTACTCACTGTTTGTGCCCCATCAAATAAAGTGTTACCCTGTTAATATTTACCCTGTACATATCATGGGGCTTTATGTACTTAAATGGTAGATAGAGCTCTAACCCTGCATTGACGTTTTTTTCTATTAAAACTGGAGTTAATAGAGGCTGCTGCTATAAATAATTGGGTTCTAGATGCTGAGATAGAAAGAAGTCAGATTCAGTGGAAATGCCAGGACTGGGTTACAAAAGTGAGAAAAAGATGCAGTGTGATTAAACGGAAGTGGCAGCGTAGGATTACAAAAGTGAGATTCAATGAAAATGTCTGTGCTGGATTATAAGACGTGCGAATGTGATTCAGTGCGATTGAATGGAAATGCCTGCGTCAGACTGTAAAACCGACGCAACAGCAATTTCTTGTGGAGCTCAGATCAGGCTCTCCTGTAATGCGAAGCGAAATGGATCTACTGCAACAGGAAAGCGACAGAGTCAAACCCCGAGGGACACTCTCTAAGAACGGAGATACTGTGTCAGCAGAGACTTGCTGTCAAGACAGTGCTACCTACTAAGCCAGGAAGGTAGCATGCTTAGCCCTAATAACCAGGCAAAATGGGTGAGCCACTCGCAATCTTTTCCCCAAGACTTGGCTTGTGCAGCTGATCTATCCCGCATGAGTTTAGCTCAATATCACTATCGATCTAGCAGCAAGCAGAAAGGGGCGGAGTTATACTCTTATTAGCAACTCCTAATGTCTGATAGGGAGAGATTAAAGGTCTGTTACTGCCCGGGGGCGCAAAATCATCTAAATGCCTTCATTAAGGAAGCTGAATATCGAATTACCGCAAGACAAGACCGACCCTTTTAAATGAAAGTCTGGGGGCAGGGTGGGACAGACAGATAGCATGGTGGGCCTGTTTGTGTTCATCATGTCATACAATATCACCCATGCAGAGATCTTTAGCTGAAAAATATGCATAACTGTCGAATGAACTTTCAGCAACCTTAGAAATTATTCCATCATTGAGGAGATTTGCAGAATAAAAACAGATTCATTCAGCCATAAAACAAACATATACAAACTCTGAAATAAAACATTGATCAGAATGTTGTTGGCAATGTTGTTCATAGTCACTTTCCTTTTTTTGTGTGTCTCATCCGAGTGGGAACATCTTAAATTTGCCATATGATACTCATTCTGCCTGCTTCTCTAGAATTAATTTACAGGTAACATCTGAATCAATAGTGATTACAGAACTGATGAGGTTCTTGGGAGAACACCTCAAGTCTGGTAGTGGTGGTGCTGGTGGTGGTGGTGGTGATGGTGCTGGGGGGGGGGGGGTGGGGGGTGGTCAGGCATAACACACAGTTTTTCATAAGTCTTCTGGGACTGACATAATTCAATGGCTCACTTTCCTGTGACACTGATAGCGGACTGATCCAGTAATAAGCCTTACAAGGAGAAAGGGCCTCAATCATAGTTATCATGTCATACTCTAGTGAAGAAGCAGCTTAATCATGTCTATCAGCTAGCAAGCCACACCCACTCTATGCCTGAATTAATGTTCAGGCTGAGCCACGGCCTGAGATTCTGTACGTTATACTCAAAGGGGCGACACAGATCCGATATACACGCCCCCCCCCCCCCCCCCTCAGAAGCAGGATATTAACAAAGATCCCCTGAAATTGCCCCATAACATGTTCAAATGTTTCATATTTTCAAGAAAGACATTAAGTTTCATCCTATTTAATTACATGTATTGTTTTCAGGTAGTTATGTCTATTACTGAAGCACTGACCGCTTTCTTTTAACAATCATGGCATTTTAGGGCAATTTTGAATCAGCATGTGGTTTATGTACGTTATTGTGGGAGATATTTAAGATCACAGTCCCCCATATTATGCTAGATTGATGAGCGCAATCTTGTTAAATTTGTCTGTTTTTTTTTTGTTGGGAAAACTGTTAAGAGAAAACATTGTTGGATTGATACAAAAATTTTGAACTTGATATCAGCATGGGTTCCACAACATCAATAGTAAATAAATAATGTAAAACACTCCCATTTAAATATTATATTGCTTTGAAATAAATAGAACTTTTTATGAATCAAACCAACAGCAATAGCATGTAATATATAGGTTTAACATTATCAATGAAATATGCATAAAATAATTAAACTCCATTCAATACAAAGATCCGGGTATTAGTTTCGGATATAAAACATTATAATACCATATCTCATTTCGGCTGTCCTGTAAACTATACTCAAGAGGCACGTGAAATGATTGTGACTGTCTCTCTCCCAAAAGCGCAGATTCAACACATGCTACTAGTTGGATTTATACTAAATGGCTTCTTAAAAATTGGAAAATGATTGCAAAATATTAGAATCGTATCATTTAAAATGTTTGGTATCGTGATACGGTTCTGACACCGGTATATGAAACGATGATAATCAGATGCTGAAACTCTAAGCACAATGCACAGGTTAGATTGCCATAGGTAGACTATACAGGTACAGCAGCTTCACTAGTAATACACAGCTGTTACACTGTATAAATCCATACAGGAGCCTTTTAATCAAAGCTAAACTAAGTGAATAGGAAAAGAAGTTGAAAGCACTTTAGCATGATAAATACTTCCTGGTAGAAAAGTATATACCACAGATGGAAACTGCTGCCTACAGCAGACTATTTCATATAGTGATGCAACATCTGATGTAAGACTCTGAAGGGGGCTACTGGGTTCAGGAGCCAGGGACCTACGGGGGATTTCCACTGCCGACCAGGGAGCCCCAGCTTCGCAAACATCTCTGGTGCTCCTCAGCCTGGTTTGTTCACAACAGCTAATCTATGTCTACAAAAAACTCTACATCATTTCACAGGCTTGTTTTTCCTTTAAACAAGTACACTACCAGTCAAAAGTTTTTGCACGCACTGAGATTTTCTACAATTGCATGTCACTAACTTGACAATTAGTAAAAATACACTCAATATTATTTGCTAACAAATACATTTATAGTATGTTCACCATTTCATTACCATTATTTGCAAGAAAATGTCATATCTTTGATTCATAAAAGTACCCTACTCTAGTTGTTCACACAACTTTCCAGTGCTTAACACAAACAAAAAATCTGCAAGTAGGTAAAAAACTGTGGTGTGCAAAAACCTTTGACTGGGAGTAAACATCAGAGCAGTATAGGTGCCTATGAGGAGCGTAATGTGATGCAGAAGAAAATGTGAATCATTTCACACTCCCCTCTTTTCCCGTTCTGCAAAACCATGAGATCTATAGGACATTCACAGCACCATTGCAAAGTTTAAATGGAAGCAGTCAAATTGTAGAAAGGCTCTGCATTTCATTGCTTATTCCTGTTACTGATTTGATTATTTATTCATTCTGCTATAGTGTTTCTAAAGCTGAATAATTTATAGATAGATAGATAGATAGATTGGTTGATTGATTGATTGATTGATTGATTTTGTCCACCAGGATAGAAAAGTGTTCCACACATTTTATTCCAAGTGAAAAGCTGCACCATTTTTTATCATTTTATTAATCCACACTTACCCTGTTAAGACGACCACAAAATCCATGACGTTCCAGCCATTTCGGAGGTAGGAACCTTTATGAAATGCAAACCCAAGGGCGATGATCTTTATTCCAGCTTCGAAACAGAATATCCCAATAAAGTAGGGCTCTGTGTCATCCTGCAAAGGAAGGGACGACTTGTTTAAAAGGTACAGTGAGGAAAACCAATTGTAATGACAAAAATCAGAAGGAAGATGAGAGTGCATCCTTTATAGTTGTGTCAAGGCATACTGGACCTCAGGACCTTATTTGTATTACAGTAACTATGCATGTAATACGCCAGACTAGCTTCCATATAACATATTGCATTTGTAGTCTCATGCATTTTGTAACAGATACTGACATATACATGATGATGAAAAGCAGATTCTCACTTCCATGGCCTCATCTCTGCTGCTACCATTATTTTCCTTTTGTGGTCTCTCTGGGATAAATCCTGGCTATTTAGAAACAATCTCACCCTCGCTGCCTGTTTCAAGGGACTTCTCTCAATTAACAGTTCTAGACACATTTCTATTGGCTGCCAGTTCTCAACACCCACCACATGCATACAGCCTTCATTTGCCCATCTCCCTATCTCTGATATCTCAAAACCTCTCTTCACTAACAGATCCACTTACTAACATGATCAACACATAGCTAACGACTGGTATATTCTCCACATAGCTCATGACTTGTAAATTCTCCACATAGCTCACGACTGGTATATTCTTCACATAGCTCACGACTGGTATATTCTCCACATAGCTCACGACTGGTATATTCTCCACGTAGCTCACGACTGGTATATTCTCCACATAACTTATGACTGGTATATTCTCCACATAACTTATGACTAGTATATTCTCCACATAGCTCATGACTTGTAAATTCTCCACATAGCTCACGACTGGTATATTCTCCACATAGCTCACGACTGGTATATTCTCCACTGCATTTAAGCAGGCTCGAGAAACTCAATTTCTTAATAAAACCCACACGACACATCACAAGCTGAAAACTACACACCTCTATCATCTAATTTCTGTCTCGAGATTTTCAGTGTGCTGTCGTCAATCGAGTTTCCAATTTTCTCACACAGGATAACCTCTGCTACAGTGTGGCTTCAGAGCTGGACACACTCCCTTCCTGACTAATGTGGACACCCTGAGGTCTGCAAGAGCTGCATCTGGCCATTTATTCTCCTGCTGGACCATTCAGCTGGCTTCATCACAGTGAAACACCAAATCTTCCTGTCCAGCCTCTGTCAGCTTGGCATCACATACCTGCTCCAGTTGGTATGACTCTTACTTTCAGTTCTAGTATCTTCAGCTCTCATCCGATCATCCAGTCACATGACTTCTCCTACTACTACTACACTGATTATATCCAGCTCAACATGATCTTCCCTCCAGAGGAGCCCACAGTCTCATCTCAAATTTCTCATTGTCAGTGCAGCCTGGATGAGGGATCATCACCTCCAGCTGAACCTTTCAAAGACTGAACCTCTTGGCTTCCCTGCCAACCCTACCATTCATCACAATACCACTTTCATCTTAGATCATCGACATAGTCTCCTTCAAAGGTCTGCTAGGAACCTGGAGGTAATGATAGATGACCAGCTATACCTTGTTGTTGACATTGCAGCTATTTCATGATTTTGTACATTCATGTTGTATAACATCAAGAAAATCTGACTTTATCTGTCAGGATTATGCAGCTCAATTTCTTGTACAGACACTTGTCATCTCACAATTAAATTACTGTGACTTTACTGACGAACCGCCAACATGTTCTGTGAAACCACTGCAAATGATGCAAAATGCAACAGCACTTATTCAATCAGCTTACATTTTACACCTCTCTTTGTCTCTCATTGGTTCCTCATAGACGCTCACATCAAACTCAAGTCTTTGGTGCTGACTTTAAGAGCTGCTAAAGGAATGGCACCTACTTACACCAAGTCACTCATCAGGAGCTATGCTCTGTCTCACCCTCTACAATCAGCAAGCCAAGCCTGGTGATCCATCCACCACATAAAATTAGTCTCACTCTAGGCATTTTACATGTGTGGTTCCTTAATGGTGGAACAAGCTATCCATTCATATCCAATCAGTAGAGTCATTCCCAACCTAAAAGAAATGTCTCAAGACCCAAACTAACGGCTTACTGCTCATCTATTCTGTCTTCATTGACTCTTCCTTGGATATGGTCCAATCACAACAATGCATACTAATATCTTGTATTTCACACACATCCCATAGAACCTAGTTCTTGTGGCAAATTAATTCAACTAATTTGGCTTTTAAGAGTGTTTTGTACAGCTCTCGCTCCAGTACTGACTTGCATTTTTTACCTGAGATCCTACTATCTGCCTATATCAATTTGGACAAAACTATCTACTAAAGAAATGTAAATGTAATCATCACACACAAATCTCTGGTCTCACATGTGTAGCACAGTGGCCAAGGCAGCAAAATAGAAAAAAACTGATGCATTTTTAAATAACTACTCAAGTTTTTCAAGTTATATTAAATCAAAATATCACATCAACCATTTTACTGATGTGCAAAAGGTGCCAACTCAACGTGAAATGAAATAAAGGAAGACAGCAATACTTATTAGTGTGTATTATGCAATAGCTTTTCTGTTGAAAAACATGACAAACATGCATTAATGTACATTAATTACTTGAGAAAAGTGCCAACAATTAGCTGTTTAAATGAACACCTAAGAGTCTTTTATTTTTTTTACCTCACATATTTTACTGTGGAGATCTTGATGCAATAACCATGCATTTAAACTTCGGTTGCTACACCACTCATGCAGCATTACACTATGGGAACTGTAGTTTTGACAGCATTGCTGTCTAAGTAGTGATTCGGACTGCAACTCAAACCGCTATACAGGGCACAAACAAACCTTGCTATCTTAATTACCTTGCAGTAAACACACACACAGTGCAAGGGCAACTATTTTTGGGTGTTTTGTGCACAAGCAAATTAATTCCTACAAAACTGAACACAGTCTCCCTGGCTGTATCCATTTCCAGTCTTGATTTATTTTATTTGAATAAAGAAAAATAAATGTCATGCATAATTGCACACAGTTCTGATTTCACTCCAGCCACCCATCTTCCAACTGGTTAAAGTTGAGCCAGCTGACACATGCAGAGGAATTCACTTAACCACACATCTTTGGACTTGGTGAAGAAACCTGTGCACCCCGAAAAATGCCACACAACACCGGGAGATGATGTAAGCTGCACACACACTGAGCAGTGGGCGTGGCTTAAATCTCAGGCTGCGGGGGCGTGAAGCCCCATCCCTACCCACTCCGCCACCCTGCAGACTTAGTTATTCATAGAAATGAATGTTTGGTGTCATCTGTTTTTGTGCTGTAATCACATTTACCAGCACCTCCACATAAATACACATGATTATATAAATTACAGGAAATGTAAGATTTCTCATGTCTTATTTACGGTGGCTCTTCATAACGTGCCACCTCATAACCTCAAGGCTGAAGGTTTGACTCCTGCCTGCACTCTGTCTCCAAAGATGACATGTTCTCCGTTTTCACAGCTGTTTCCTCCCACAGTTTCCCTGCAATGCTGAGCAGGATAAGTGGTTGAAAGATGGACGTCCATCTGATCACCGATGAGTCAACTCCTCTCAACATCCCATCCTCAGATGTATTGTAAAAACAGAACTAAAACATCAGAAATGACCGCAATACGCATCAAATAAATTACGCAAATTGTAGGCTTCACAAAGTCAACCAACTGAGATTTTACAGTTAATATTGTTAGCTGTCTTAACCAGGTTAACCTGGTTAAGACTCTTGACTGTAGATCAGTTCTGTGTTCCACATGTAAAGACCGCTGTAATTGTTTTATTGATGTCTTCTAAAATTACTCTAAAGGCCAGTTCCTGGCGAAAGAAATTAATGTCTGAAAATGTACTCCTGCTCTTTCCCATCATAATTAACTGCATGTATTACAAGGTTTTATTTTTTTCTTCCATGTGTTTCCAGGAACTGTAGATTAAGAATCAAATTTATAAAGTATTTCTGCCCTAGTTTCTGATACATTTATCTCTTTAGGTGCACAAATCTTATGTACATATTCATGAGGAAAATATACAATAGAATTTCATTACATATGATGTTAAAATGATCTTTATGTTATTCCTGTCCTTTACCTAATAATCAATTAATGTAGCTGGAGATTCTGAGTCTACTTTTATAAATTATGCATTCCTGTAAAATGTTAATGGTTTTCTTGAAATCACTCAGGTCTATTTTAAGTCTGGAACACTGGAACGTTAAAACAGCCACAACCTGAAAATGCTCACTAGACACAATAAGCAATGAGAGTTCTCCCTTTTCCAGCTAAAGGGATACTTAAATAGTTTTTTTTTCCATTTTTTGTGTAATATAATATATTAATGGCCGGACCCTCTTCCAACAGCCTAATATTAAATAACAAGAAGGAATAGAATAATAATATAAAGTCACATCATAATGTCAAATTAAGCTCATTAGTCACAGACAATCGATAAGGTATCTGAGCAGCTGTAACATCCTTGGCAGTGCCGACACCTGGCCTTTAGGAGGTCCTGGTCATAATGTGCTGAATAATCTGCTGTAGACTGAGCTAAACACACCACAAGCATTTACTGTCCTAGTAACACCAATCAACAGCACAATGCAATTGCTAGTTCTGAGAGTTGTGAATTTGGCGTGGGGGGGGGGGCTAACCACACTCAATGTGTGTAATGCCGGTTGACTTACAAAACCAAGCTGGTGAGAGACCTCTAGCTGCCAGAGAAGCAGGTCGGGGCTCCCCAGTGACATTACATAACTGCTTGGCTAAAATATTATGAAACAGACATCTACAACATCTGTGTTTCCTTTTAGATTCCTAGCCATGACCTGATTATCGTGCGATCATACTACTGTATGTGCAGTCAACACCCTTAGATCTCCAAACAGCATCAGCTGAACTTCACACGAGCCGGTCATCGACACACACTGAGCTACTGCTCTCTTGCTGGCACACAGTACAACCACTAAAGCACATGGATGCAAATCGTAAACAGTGGATAACCTTTAGGTAACATTTTAATTAAAGCAATCACCATAGTGCATTAGAAATACCTTCATAATGCATTATAATGCATTAATAAAGTATTTTAATCACAGCTATAACTATTTAGAAAAATGCACAATACGTTATAGCCATTTTATTATGCATTATGAATGCTCTATGAAGCTCCCATCTATAATGCACTATAGATACCTTCATAATGCATTATAATGGTCAGTATAGGGTGGCTTATTCACTCACCAGTCGCTCTGACATGGGGGTCTTGTCACAGGCAGGCAGATGTTGCTCCAAAGCCAAGACGATGCAGTTTGCTATAATTGTCGCTAGGATCATGTATTCAAATGGAGTATGCAAGTTAAGGAAAATTTTAAGGAACATTTGCAGAACAGAACCACCGATGTTCCAGGAATGTCTCACCTAAACAATTACAAGAGGGTAAGAAAAGCAATTGATCATATTCTGAAGCTTGGTTCTGCTTTGAGACCTTAATTTTAATTAAAGCTAAATAGTTAAAAATACCACTGGAACCACAAATATATCTGGTACATGATAATAGTCCAAGATAGCTAGAAAAAGCATACTCAAGCGTAGTCTGAGTGGCTAAATGCAAATATCAAACAGCAACGGCAAATATCACCTGAAAGATATGCTTGCTGGTTCACTCTCTGTTGCATTGTGTGTAATTAGGCCATTGTGTTGTTTATAGAGACCTTCTCAGGGGTCTCAGGAGACTACATTACTGAGGAGATGATTCTTACCCCACACATGGATACTGAATATGAGCTAAATGTGGAAACAGACAAGCATCAAACAGGTGTCTGGCTGGACACAATTCCAAATTCTCTTTGCCAAATTTGTTCTCTAGAAATCCCTTTCAAGTGAAAATATTTCCCTGGTAACCCAGGTCTGTCCCCTCTCTGTTTAGACTTCTAAGTTTGGTAAATAAGTCCATATTTGCTTATTTTACCAATGGAAAAAAAAAACCTTTCAACAAATTTCAAGAACATCCCACTTCTGTGCTAAACAAAAAAGAGAAGTAGGTCATTTATGTTTTTACTTGCACTGATTTCATAATTATTCTGTCACAAATTGCACATAAGGCAAATAATTAGCCCAAACATGGAACAATAATATGTTGAAAACTCAAAAAAAAAAAAAACTCTGAGAACTGGACGTCAAACATCCATTAGGTAAAACATCCGTGTATACAATGAATAAAAACCGCAAAGTGCTTTTATTAGCTCAGGTAAGGAACCAAAGGAAAGCACCAGACAGCTCAAAGCAAAACATGCGCAGTAATTACTTGTAATGTATGTAAATGACAGCAGCTAAAACAGTGGTATGAGCATGGAAATGGATAAACCTGATTTATAAAATATTTATGATGCTTCTGGAAGCTATTATTTTAGAATAGTGTAGCATGTGCATGTTGGTGACATAAAGTTCCTTAGATCTGTGGTTGGAAAGGGTTAACTAGAACAAAAATTATACATCACTTAAACTGAAATATAAATACTTGGCATCTACACCATCAAAGTTCAAGCTACATACCCCGGACTTCACAGGCCCGTATTGGATTCATCATAATCTCCACAAACATCACAGCGGGTTTCTTCTACTACCCCACAAACACCTAAGACCTCCTACACTGGATCCCTTCATTGAATCGGAAATAAAATCCATTTCATCTCAACTCTCTCTCTAAACTGGTTATGGAAAAATTCTGCATGGCAGAAGTAGATTTTTGGAACACCTAATGTTAGAGGCAGGTTAGGGTTAACCATAATCTAGTCAAACAGTTTTCCACATAACTCAGTGTTTTATGGTTGTTACAGATAATCCAGATGTAACAGAAGTGTTTGGCTCAGAGGTGACTTCTCTTCTGGCATGGAATGTTGTTACATTGCTCTTCTGATTTACAGAAGTTCCTATGTCTTGCAAAAAAAAGATCTCTGTAAATGATAATGAGATGGCAAGGTTTGATCCAGTACCAAAAGAATCAACATTCCTTACTGGTTATTCAGCCCAAATATATGCAAAAATTTTATCCAATTTGAAGAGACTAAGAAAAGTATTAATTGATAATAGATATATAAAAGTATATATAATATGATATATGTAAATTACCTGCGATATTTTATTTGTATATTTTAAAGGACAATAAATATTCCATAATTCCCTACATCCTCCTGAAAGCTACGCTACTGAAACCCTTTGTCACTTAGCTTCTTGTGAGTTCATGTCTCATATTAGCTTCTAATAAATATCTCTAATCTGATGGTAAAAGAAACGCAACCGAATTTGCTCTGACAGCCACACGAAAAACCCCGCTGTCTGCTTGTGTTTATTCGAGAGCCGGGTCTCTCCGCGTTTATTCCGGAGCAGGACTTGGCGTGTGGGTGAGTTCAGGACCCTGGAGAGGGGCTCTCGCTGTAGGGTGGGGACAGTGCAACGGAACTGTCCTATAACATCATACAATCACACGCTTGGAATTCAAATCTACTTTTACACTTCATTTCATGCTAGATTTTGGATAGTAGTAGAAAAAAAATGAAGTTTCAGGGATGGATCTAGCTCCGTGTTGACTCGTTGAATATTCATTTCCAGGTTGTCCTAAGAAAACAGCTGCAACTGGGCAGCTGTCACGATAAACAGCATATAGGCCTGTATAGTTCAGAAGTTGTGAATAAAACAGAACGCAAGTTTAAACAGCAATCCACCGTGTTACAGAATACATAGACCTGCTTAAAAAAACCACGACGATTTTCGTTTATTTTGTTTGTTTGTTTGTTCATTGTCTGCTAAATACTTAAATGCTGTAAAGCGTAAGGATTACCCAGCTCAGTATTCAAGCGCAATGAAATCCTTACTGTTATGATGTGTTCCCCCCCCCCCCCACCACCACCACCACCACCCCATGTGCACGGAGGCGGAAAATGTCTAATGCTGCTGCTAGCTTTTACCGCGACGCTACGATCCTGCGCGTCCGCGATCCTTTTACACCGCGCGTCCTTCCGGGCGCCCCAGAGACCCGAGGGCCGATGCTCCATGTAAAACGCAGCCGGTTGCTAGGAGCGACCGGAGACCTGCTGCTCCATACAGGGGGGATCGATACGGCGGTGATTTGATATGAAAAGAAAACAGCGGCTTCCCCGGGGATGCATACAAGGAAGCATGATAGACCAGACCGTACTCCGTCTGATGCTGCAATTATATACTCGGGACCTCGAGCTGTGTACTCCGTTAATGTAATGAAACAGTATTGCAATGTATGCATATTTCTCAAAGTCCACTGACGCAGCCAAGTCTTCCCACTACTATAGGAGTGCAGAAAGGGAAAAAACCCTACCCATCCTGCCTAATGCAGCTTATACCCATACATGTCCCTATGCACGGAGCCACAGCGGAGGACTCACATGCTGTGCAGCGCAACGCTTGCTCATTCAAGGGAACCTTCGACAGGAATAAAGAATCGTTATTTTCAACTAGATTTTACTATCTGTTATTTACTTCTCCGTGATGCTTCGCCTGGACGCTGGTAGTAGTGGAAAATAAACTTGTCAAAACAGCTGAATATTTTGCTTTTGCTGAGGATACAATATGCGTCACGTGTAACTTACGGTGTAAGCATGAACACTTTAAAGGCTGGTTAATGGTGATGCAACTTAGCGGTGCCCTAAGTATATATAATAAGTAAATACGAACTGAAATTACACATAACCATTAAGATCAATCAGATCACGGTTGCTGTTCTCAAACCAGTGTAAAGGATATGGCCATTCGGTTATTTTCTTAGCATATTTCCGAATAATGTTATCTTCACTAAAGATGAAAAGAGAGCGATTGACAGTAAAGCAGTTTTGTTTGACGGGAATAGGGTTGTATATGGCCATTGTCCTGGCTCTTTGAGCCATCGATTGTTTGTACATCCTTTGGCCACCCGGGGGGCCTCCCTGCCGGCTTGCCCCTCTCCCTGCACCCGCTGGACTGCCGCCTCCATAGCGGGTAGGTAGATCGTCTCCGAAGCGAGCCATTCTAGAAACGTACAGATCCGAGAGAAAAAATCCAATTTGACATCAGATACGACAGAAAGGACAAGCATCACAACACAAGCTGTTATCCTAGTTTAGAGTTTGCATCTGTTTGGAGTCTGTTCAACAAACATAGAAATATCGGTAAATATTTTCTACAGTTTTCCTTTTTCTTCCGGCAGGTAAATTCCCACTCTCGGCTGCCTTCCTTTGTTCAGTCTTCCAAGTATAAGCAGAAAAAGAGAAAGTTAAATTCCGGTGTCGCACAATCCGTGCAAGGTGCACTTCAAAATACAAATGATGAAATAACTGTGTTCATTTTGGCTTGAGGAAATAAAATACCGAATATTCAAAAAATATCGAGCAAAGATTAAAAAAAGAATAAATAATGCCGATTCGATTTCACAAGTAACATACGACCCACCAGAAAATTAAAATAAAACGAACTGGACAAAGACTCCAGATGTGATCTTCTCCTCTGCTTTTTCTTTTTTTCGCTTTATCCGAAGTGAATATGATGATGACTCAGGATTTTCTTTTATCCATTCCGTTCGCTTCCACATAATTAAAATCAAGCAACAGAAAATCCCACTATTGCCACTTCCCCGTTTTACTTGATCATTAGCTTTCAGCGTATAATGTAACCTATTTCTACCGTCTCAGCTCCTTATTAATAAACACACGTGACTGAAGGGAGCCTATCAGTAGCGCCACCTGTGCCACTACAGAATATTCAGTAGCAGACTAAAGCGACAAACTATTTAATTTATAGCAAGTTTCATGAAGCCGCATATTCGCGGGTTACACCGATACTCGGTAGGGTTCCTTATGTCTTGCACTGCGCAGAGAAAACACAGAAACACACACACTCCATGTCTCGTGTGTGTGTGTGTGTGTATGTATATATATATATATATATACACACACACACACACACACACATACACATACACACACACGCACTAAACGTGTAAAATGTATGAATCTTTCACTTCCTCTGTTCTCAGGCAGGTTTCTGCTATACGGTACGCTAATAGTATTCGAGGATGTATTTGGCTGGAATGAACGGGTTAAAACAATTTCAGAAAGGTGTGTTGTATGATGACAGTCTGCTTTTTGTAATTTGTGAGATAGATTATAATGTAATGAAACATCTCAGGCTGATTTAAGATTTAAGTACATTTAACTACCTCTGTTCAAAACAATAAATCGTTCCTTTTGTTACAGCATTGCTTTTCCGAAGTCATGTTTACCCCGTTTTACTCATTGTAAGCCGCTATATAACAAGAATATTTAGCTACAAAATATTTAATAATTTTATGGATTATTATCCACATTTGGATGCACTTTGTCTCACAACACAATATATTGTGTTTTTTGGGAGATGCTCACAGATTCAGCCCAAAACCAATGGCCCGATGTTGTGTTTATTTTCAACACAAAAATGTTTAAATATCCACGAAACACTGGAAATACTGTCAAATATCGATTTTTAAAGCTTTGTTTAATTAGTGTGTGTATTTCAATACTAAGGCTGTTATTTTTGCTAATGTGGATGCTAGCGGATTTGTATTTAATTTAAAATTCATTGAATATGATTGAGATTATACAGAAGGGCGTATACCTAATGAGTGTTAATGTAATTTATTTCTTTCTTTTTTTTTATGAAAAGGGAGGTGAAGGGTGTTTTAAAACTATTCTCTGTCATTCATATCAGTCACATAGCACAGTTTGGGAAGTATGTGGAACAAGTATTTTATTGGGCCTGGGTGCAAAGGTAAAAATTTAAATTGACAGATCAAAGTACAGTTAGCTTAGAAGTCTAGAAGATCAGAGGTGGCAGCTATTTCATTAAAGATCCAGAGGCCTACCTATCAGAGAAATGCGAATGAATTCGTGCTTCTAGAAAGTCAGTAGCTGTCCTTTGGATGGTTCTAAGTGCCCCACCCCAGTTTAGCATTGTCAGGGACAGTGATCACTGCAGTCTCGCCTGCAGACCCACAGTCTGATGGTCACAGTCACTCAGCTTTCCATGCAGAGTCCCAATGCAGAGTCATAAAACCTGCTTAAAATCAAACGACCAGGCAACACATCTTCATTAAAGTCTCAGTCCCAGATCCTCTGATTCCCACCATGTCTCTGCCACTCCAAAGAACACACTGCCACGTTCATTCTGCTCCCTGTACCACATGGGGCAGGTCACCCTAAACCGTGCTGTGATGTTACTGGAAAAACAGAATAGATGGCTGCATCTCTGCAAAGTAGCCAACCCCCTCCCCCCCCCCCTCCAGTCAATCAATTCACACTTTCACTCATAGCTCTTTGAAACAATGACTCATGTGCAGGCCGTAGCTTTAAGAGGGGAACCCTGGAGAGCCGCAAAGCGAAGTAACAGGAGATCTTAGATGTTCCGCGCGGCCTGTGAGCCAAGCAGCACAAATGAAGGTCTTTTCTCACCAGGCGTGGCTTCTGCATTTCCGCCGGTTCTCCATCGCCATATCATTTCCAGCTTTTCTGACACAATGAAAAGAGGAGTTTGGCAACGAGCCGTCATTCCAATAGAATGACAATGCAGAACATATAGAAATAAAGGAAGAGGTGGATAGTCCAGATCCAGAAAGCAAAAATCCAGACCAAGATTTTGTTTCAACTAAAAAGCTGAGTATAAATAAGTCACACAGTACTCAACTGGTTCTGGACCTGAACTTTCCACCACTGAATAAAGGTAAGTATGAGCTTTATCACAAGTATCTCCCACAAAGATTGTATTTGCAACATAATCATTCACCTTAACTGAACGAGAGATACATGCTACTGTAGTAAGGATGACTTAACAGAAGTCATTCAGAAACAGCAGGGATGAAATACAGAATAAAAGCCACATAAGTGTGAAACAGATCATATAATACAAGTCAAACTCCATATTCTAAACCGCATATGATGAGAGATGATGATGACGTTGTGCCAGTATAGAAGGCAGTTTTCAGGTGTTCTTGCCGTTTACCTACTAAAGCTATAGATTAATTATTCCACCATCTTATTGACATCAGCTTTTCAAAGCATACTGCATTGATAGTCAACAATCAAAATGAGAAAACAAGTTTGCTTGTAAGGATTTTAGCAAGACGGAAAGCTTGACTGAACATCGAATCAGCCGGCATGAAGGTAGATGAAGCTCACACCCAGACCAGGGTCCTTATGGAAAAAAATGACATCCACTCTTTATAAAATCAGTAGGAGAAAAGTATGTTTCCCCAAAGCCAAAGACTGGTATCTCTGTACTTTGATATTCCACAATCCATCAAAAATTAATCTTATGTGAGTCTGGTTTTAAAAGGAGGGACTGCTTCCTTCATAATTATTAATAAAAGATAATTAGCTGCAGAGAATGGCAAAAAAAATAGCTGCCTGAATGTAAACCACCAACCAGCTGAGTGTCACTTCATATGAAAGTACCTTAAAGTAATCAACATTTAGTAAATAACCAACTATCCCATAAATCAAATTTGGACCTGTTGTCAGGAGTCCTTGTGTCAATAATATAATTGCTATGAACAAAAATTCTAAACCGCGTAACCAAGTTACTTTAAAAAAAAAAATTTAAACTTTCATTCTTTGCGAAACAACTGCACAAGTTAATTAAATCATATTAAGAACTAACTCTTACCTTTGACTCAGAGCTACAGATTACTGTACTTTAAGTCTAGAGTTCATTTAAAATGTTTAAAACATGCAATTAACCAAAAGATACCCTGGGATCCAAAACCACAACCTATAAATGAAAACTTTTCAGGAAGCTTTCTTCCGTCCTCTCATCGCTTAGCCAGGTCAGAGTCGCAGGGAGGAACAAAGTGGACTCAGCACATTGATGTTGTTAGTCTAGACTGGGACCACAATAACCACGTCATATTCAATTATCTTTCTGACTTTGCTCATTATTTTGATCTATACTAGCTGACTGCTAAATTCTGCAATAATTGTCCTCATATTTGGTTATTAATCATTCAGTGATCGGACTGAAAATATATTCAGCCGTGTAATACCATATGTCCCCTTACGGTCACACCAGACAGTGTGGACTGTTGGCCTCCTGGCCCTGCAGGAAATCTATACTGCTTGCTAGGTCTGTTACTGCGGCCTCTGCTTTACCTTTTAGAGACACACTAACAAATTAGACCTGCAATTTAAAACACCATCAGTCAATGACTGTATTGTCTGCAAAATCACTCGCTTTGATTTTGGATAGAACCAAAAGGCGATGCCAACGACAGCACTATATAGAACCAATATTTCATACTTTAGTGAGCATGAACTGTGATACAATTTCTAGAAAACTTGGTCTTTGCTGCTAGACCTGTGATTTGGGCTTTTTGATACTGACCGTACAGCCTGTCTTTCTCTGGCCTCCAGCGAGTTCCTCCTTATTTAGCAGAACCATTTTCAGAACTTGCAGACATCTGGTTGTGATCCATCTTCATTGTAAGTGATCAAATATGGAGATCTGTTTATGTCAGGATCCACTTTATTCTCTTTAGACTACAGACAGTGAAAATGATAACCATTCTCATTCCTGTGTTTATCTACATTAATATACACAGCAATGCTTGCAGTTTGAGTATCTGGTCATGGGAGACAAGAGTGTAATCGCCTCTAAATTAAGATGAAACTGAAATGCTGGAGTCAGCTCCTTATTTCCAATTTAAATGAAACAGCCTAATTCAGAGAGATGTCACATGATTCAAGCAACAATTGAACACTCCCATTATCTTTCTGCTCAATATATGTTTTTAACAGCTGAGAAGCATTTTTAATTTAGTGCTATTACAAGAACATTAATACATTCATATATTGGTAGCAGGGCAGAGTATTGCAGTGCACTGCACTTTCAGGGAGAACAGACCAGGACAACAAATTAGATATACTGCAGAGATACAATACAGCACTTTCCATGTCCTCCCTTTGCCTTCTGCAGAAGTTTAAGATGGAATTTCTCTAACATAAATAAAAAACTCAATTTACTCTGCGGAGCTCATTACCATGGGCAGGCAGGATCTCAGATTTTCTGGTAACTCCTAGTGCGTGGAAGATGGCCATCACTCCCACAAGTAATCAAATCCTTAGGAATAAACAATCGCGATCCCTTTGGTTTATTTATATAATTAGTTTCAGATAATGCCAAGTCTTAAAAAAGGAGCTTGTTTTGGTAGCCATCCCTTCTGTTCTGGTTTGACATTGTCATCATAAAAAAGACCAAAGGGGTCTTCGCATTTCTAAAACAGGTGCTGTTTGTGGGGTGGCGTGTGACTCCGTGGGTCAGGACACTATGCCTGGGACTGGATGGTCGCTGGTTCAGGTCCCCTGGCTGGCAGGACAGGTTCATCAAAGCCCCTCACCGCCAGCTGCTCCAGCGGCAGCTGAACCGGCTTCCTCAAGATTATGCAGCTTTAGATGGAAAAGTCTCTGCTAAATAACTAAATGTTTGTCTCTCCTCCAGATAAACAGACACTCAGAGTAACATACTACTCACAGAAGAGCTAATAAAATAAATTATAGGGTAACAAGTCACACAAAAACAACAACATAGCACAAAAGTCCAATTAAAACCAACAGGAACTTTACAATAAATTAAAGGCCGTAAGTCATACAGCTATAAGGCATTTAAAATATGAACTCTGCCGGTCACAACAAAAGGAAACCCCTAGGCGTCAATATTTAAATATTAACAAACCCAGCAACTGCATCCTGCTGGTGCAGTACTCCATGCGGCCACCTGTCAATATCTGCAGAGTACCTCATTCTGGATGATAGCATGCTCCAGAGATTAGGCAGCCCATTGACCTTTGACCTCAAAGGCCCACCCTTATTCCCTGGACCTGCATTGTGAGATTGTTTCCTTTCCTCTACTTCCTTGGGGGGGTTTATTTGTTTATTTTAAGGTTGTCAACCTATTGCGTTTAGTTATGCTACAACAACTGTAATTGTTCATGTCATGGCATCTCCGAAGCCACCTACGCTACAGCCATATAAACAGGTGTGGCGTTTGAGTTTGAATATAACTATGTAGTCGGCGTACGATAGCTTAAGGTCTGTCACTGCAGTTGGCATTTTGCTTGGTGTTCAAGGGGGAACTGGGCACAAAATTTTGCATTAAATTCTCAAGGGCACCTTTTGTCAAAAATCCCAAAAAACACTCTGGATACATTTGGTAGCTTTATAAAAATATACAACAATGAATAGTTCGATCATGAACAAGCACTCAAAACACACGTCTTATTACCAAAACCTGACACTTTTAACGGTGCATCCACTCCCCCTAAAGGTTCCCTGTATGTATTGCAAACTATTTTACATTTGAGGTATCTTGCTTGCATCTGGAAGATTGAAGTGTGAACATACAACATGCGGTCAAAGGAACTCAGTATGCAGATGAAATAGGCCATCCTGAGGCTGCGAAAACAGAAAAAAACGAGAAATTGCCACAACATTAGGAGTGACAAAATCCAGTTTGGTACATCCTGAGAAAGAAAGAATAAGCACTGGTGAACTCAGCAACGCAAAAAGGCCTGGACGTCCACAGACGACAACAGTGGTGGATGATCGCAGAGTCATTTCCATGGTGAAGAGAAACCCCTTCGTAACAGCCCACCATGTGAACAACACTCTCCAGGAGGTAGGCGTATCAATGTCCAAGTCTACCATGAAGAGAAGACTGCATGAAAGCAAATACAGAGGATTCACTGCAAGATGCAAGCCACTCATAAGCCTAAAGAATATAAAAGCTAGATTGGACTTTGCAAAAAAACATCGTAAAAAAGCCAGCACAGTTCTGGAACAGCATTCTTCAGACAGATGAAACCAAGATCAACCTGTATCAGAATGATGGAAAGAAAAAATTATGGAGAAGGACTGGAACAGCTTATGATCCGAAGAATACTGCATCATCTGTAAAACATGGTGGAGGCAGTGTGATGGCTTGGGCGTGCATGGCTGCCAGTGGCTGCCAGTGGCACTGGGTCTTTAGTGTTTCTTGATGATGTGACACAGGATGGAAGCAGCCGAGTGAATACTGAGGTGTTCAGAGACATGTCTGCTCAAATCCAGCCAAATTGATTGGGCAGCATTTCATAATACAGATGAACAATGACCCAAAACGCACAGCAAAAGCAACCCAGGACTTTATTAAAGCAAAGAAGTGGAATATTCTCGAATGGCCAAGTCAGTCACCTGATCTCAACCCCATTGAACATGCATTTCACTTGCTAAAGACTAAACTACAGACAGAAAGACCCTCAAACAAACAGCAACAGAAAGCTGCTGCAGTAAAGGCCTGGCAGAGCATTAAAAAGGAGGAAACCCAGCGTCTGGTCATGTCCATGAGTTCAAGACTTCAGGCAGTCATTGCCTGCAAAGGGGTTTCAACTAAGTATTGGAATTGAACGTTTTATTTGCAGGTATATTAATTTGTCCAATTACTTATGAGCCCCAGAAAGGAGGGGATTGTGTAGAAAAATTACTTTAGTTCCCCATGTTTTTATGCAATGTTTTTGTTCTACCCACTGAATTAAAGCTGAAAGTCTGCACTTCAACTGCATCTGACTTGTTTCTTATAAAAATTTATCGTGGCAATGTACAGAACTTAAAAATTGAAAAACTCTGTCTGTCCAAATATTTATGGTCCTGACTCTGTGTATGTGTGTGTGTGTGTGTGTGTGTGTGTGTGTGTGTATGTATATATATACATAAAATCAGGGATTTAAAGTGAAGAATATACCTGAGTGAAAATGAAAGGAACCGCATGCCTAATTTAACCTGTAAAGGATCATCGACATGGGTCATCGGCTGCTTGATAAAATTATTTGTGGCAATACCCATACTAAGGGGTAGTTAACGTCAAATATACAAGCAAAATATTAAGTTGTTTTATAGGGTAAAAAGGGGGTGGAGAACCAGCATAGGATTTATTTACATATTTAGCCCAATGGGATGCATATAACCTGAAAAATGACATTTAATACCATACACCCCTCCCCCAAAAGGCAGCTAGGTTCCAGCACACAAAAGACACTGATACTACAATGCATGTCAAGTAGTGATGGGCAAACGAGGCTTCATGAACCATTTGTTGTATTTTTTGACCCCAGTAGATGGTGCTCTTGGTTTGCTTAGTCCTTTCATGAACAGAGAGCGCCATCTAGTGCGGTCAGAAAATACAGCAAACGGTTCATGAATATTCATTTGCCCATCAATAAATGCCAAGCTCACCCACCAGCCAGGCAGCCAAACCTGTCTTGCTAAAAATGTCAGTCACAGCACTGAGGATAAGGAAACCATCCTGCATGCTTCAGAGTAGCAAATTTATTGAAAAATGAAAGATACAGCCAATGGCATGAATTATACTTTACTCCCCTGAAGTACATGACAATAAAACGTAGCTGTATGCACATGGAAAACACACTAACCAAAATAAAATTATTCTGGAAATAGTCTGGCTTGCCAAAAACATAAAATTATGTAAAATGGATGCTGACACTATATTAGAAAACTGGCAGTAAATTGAAACGTAAAAAAGAGCTCCTCTTACAGCCTGAATGCTAGACCAGTATTAAAAATACACAACACTGTCAGCTCCGATATCTTTTCATATTCAACTTCCAGGAAAACTGGTTTCATGACCCTAATCTCATGTGCCTTTTTAAACCTTTAGTTTCATATTTGAGAGAGTGCTTGTCTGATCCTGTCGTTTTATACAGTTCTGTGCTAGTAACAGTCAACCACACCTGCAAGCAGATAGTCTGACATGCTAAACGGCGCCACCTTCACTGGCATGTGCGAAGTATTCTCCATTTTTCTACCCACAATGCACGAGCATGTGTAAGGTGATGGCTTTACCTGTAATTGCAGGCAGATCGGATATGCAAGTGATCATATAATGTCTGCCATAAATACTATCAGTATTTATACAAGAAGCCACAGAAATATGGGAGGGAGTGATCAAATGCTTCATGTCATTTCCACCAATGAAATCGATGCTTAGGAAAGCTTGAAAACTGGGGTGGCTATGAAGTTTTTAAAACAAAACAAAACCTACTGCGTTAAAAAATATATATATACACACACTAATAAAAATAGATGTACCCTCTTTTCCATCCAGAAGTTTCCACCAGGAATGCTAATGAATAAAGCATTATGCTATAATTCCTCCTCTAATAAGTAATCAAGCGCAGTGCTTTGTTCCCAAGTCTTGTCTCCGTTGGCGGGGAAACAAATGAACTGCGATCAGGACCAGAGAAGTTCAGAAGTCTCAAGTCTGTCATGGCCCAGGTTAGACAGCCAGACCCGCAGTGGGACTTGTTTGGGCTTCGGTGCGACTCCTGCTTCACACTGCAGGATATGGGGACCCTCAGCAAGGGCTGGAGGGGGCAGTGGAGGAGCTGGTGTCAGGCACTGCACCGGCCGGCCGGCTCCCGGACCTGCCGTCCGCTTGTCTTTGGGCGATAGCGGCTGCTGAGTGTCTGCATTTCGGCGAAGAGCACTGGCAGGCAAAGTACTTGCTCTTGATCTCCCAGAAGTGATTACCGTAGTCAAAACTAAGGAAAACACAGAGAATTGTGTGTGTCATCTGTGGCCAATAATTCAGGTATATTCATTACATTACACTAATTACATGTATTTAGTTAGCAGATGCTTTTGTTCAAATCGACATGCAAGTGAAGATCAGAGAGTAGGGTTAGGGTTAGGTTTAGGGTTAGGGTTAGCCAGGGTCCCTGAAGCAGTTGGGGTTAGGGCCTTGCTCATGAGATCCAAGGTGAAGTCTCTCTGCCAGTCAAGAAATTTGAACTGGCAACCTTCCGATCATGGGCATGGATCCACACACCATCCCTTTGGCATCCAATAAACCTGAGAAATATTTCAGTACAGATCCAGTGAAAATGGCTTCTGTCACCTGGTGTTTGGAAGAGAGGCCTTACCCCAGCTCATCTCCGGCACTGATGTTCTTGCTCGCGAAGAATGCAATGTGCGGGAAGCGGAGATCCTGGTGCGTGGTGAACACTCGCACAGGAAACAAGTTTGGCTCGCACATGTGGTTGATGAATCTGCTGATGTTGCCGTAGAATCGGGCATCGACACAGTAGACGTCGCCTACCTGCGAGGGCAACGGCTAGGTAAGTGAGAGTACGAACTGTGGAGATTCAAGATCTACCTCCAGGACCGAAACAACCCACAGCCTCAGCTTTTATGAAGCAGACCTTCCGAAGATACACTGAGTTGCTTTCTGATAGGGTTTTGACAAATATGGGCTGTCACAGGGAACGACCAAGCCAACCAGCTACCTCAGCATGGCTATTATTCAAGATATGATAAAGGTCACCCTATACATGTTTTACCAGATAGCTTCAGCCTGAATACTTATGTCTATGCAGCAAAGCAAAACCGTATCTCCAACGTAACATTCCAGATATTTCTTTAAGAACTTCAAAGTAACACTTGAAAAAACAGAAAGGCAATACTTCAAAAACCTTTGTGAGCTATAAAGTTTGGCTGAAAAAGCACCGGGCAGCAGCAAAGTGCTGACACGGCCAAATCATGCATACGAGCCTCTCACAGGGAAAGCTTTGTTAACATACTTTATCACCACGACTGTGTGTTACAGGAGAGCTATTTGCTGTGCAGGGCTTGCAGCAAGAGCAACAGATAAATAAGCCAGTCAGAAACCAGGAGCGATGCCAGGAGAGATGGGAAACTCAAAGTAAACAAAGCTCTGCTGTTACTTTCACAAGGGTTAAGAGGTTACATCCCTTGCATTACATTGAATAAAGCATTTTAGTTCCCGTAGGCAAATAAAGAGAGTTGACTATTTTGTGAAAAGCTTCTGATGTACATTTCAGGAAAAAAAGTCTTAAGACCATTTATTTCTCAAATAAGAGCTTTTATTAAAAAGGACCAAACACCTGCTACCTGCACTACAGAAGCAAGAGAAGCGCAATCTGTACAGCCCACTCTCATCAGAGTGCTACAAAGCAAGCCATGGACAGGTCTGGGATTCTCCGGTATTTCCAGCCAGACCAACACTCTCAGGAAACGGGTGCAAACAGAAACAGAAAAGTGAGGTACTTCAGCCTAATCAATAAGTCTTGCTATCTGAAGGAACAGGAGAACAAGGGCAGAGCGTAAACCAATTTAAAGGCCCCGAAGTGAGCTAAACAATAAAATGTCATTCAAAAGGTGAAGACTAAATTGTTGCCGAGTTACCTACCTGGAAGTTAGAAAACACCAAAAATTGCTCATGCCTAAAACTACCCTTTAAACATATTTTGACAGTCTGTATGAAAAAAAATCATCTCTGCTGCATGACAGCTGTGTTTATTTGGCAGGCACTTCTACTCCACGTAGTAAGGTAAATGATGTAATATGGGGCCACAGGCTGGTTAGCTGGAAGTATGGGCTTAAGAACATCCCCCCCCCCAAAAAAGATAAGTACCTTATTGTCCAGGTTGAACAAGTACGAGTCATCTTCCCTGACATCAGCTTCAGCATCAGAAATGATCTCTCCCACATACCTAAACGCAACAAAAACAGCACAATGCTATCAATGATACTATCAATGTAAATCACTCTGCAATGAAAATGCAAAAAAATCAAGATGCTAGTCTTGGATACCAGGTAGCAGGAAGAGACTGAAGAGGATGTACTGAAATGTAACCATGACAATCATGTATAATAGTGATGTAAAATGCTAACTTCGTCAGTAAATCCTTGGATTTTAATTCGAACACAGACACATGCATCTGTTACTCCTCTTATCTACGAGGTCTTCAAATAAACTACTAAAAATTCTCCTTCAAAGCAAACTCCCAAAAGACAAAATACAGACTCAGATGTGATAATTTCCATCTCATCATCTGAAGTTGTCAGAAGCTGCGATTCCAAGTGGTTCAGCACATTCAACACGGCGGAGCCCGATGGAGACTCACTCGCACACGAAGGTTCCCTGGGGGATATCCTGCAGCGTCTGCACCCCCCAGCCCATGGTACTCGTGCGGAAGAGCTTCAGCCGGACCCTAGGAGTAAACAAGCCGACATGGTGCTCAGTCACTGCCGCTCCAGGGCCGCACCGTCAGCCATTTCTGTGACTTAGGTTAAGCGCCTCAGACAAACGCAGCTCTCAATCCACTCAGGCTACAGCAAGCAGCACAATGACAGACTGGCGGAACAATTCCCTCTGTTATAACAGCAAATGCTCCCCGGTCGACAGGGCACAGGCCCTGCTGAGATGCACCAGAGCTCATCTGATGAGCATTAATTGCACAGGACTCATGGGTGAGGACTTACCGGAACCCGTTCTGCACCACACGGTTCTTGCAGGTTCTCCAGCAAGAACATGCATGGTTGCATTCGAAGATCAGTGGTGGTTCCTCCCGGCTGAACTCACTCAGCAGTCGACCCTCCTGGACACACGGACACGCAAAATGGGCTTAATGGCCGCCAGCCTTACTGCTGCGGGACGGTCAAGTGGGTTTCTAGCAAAGCAGATACTGAGAAGCATAAGGACATTTCCATGCACAAAAAAATAAGCGAATAAGAAATCAAAACAGTATTACATGACCTTAGACCGATGAGAATGCTTCTAGGCAACCTGATCCATGGAGAGCCGCTGTGGGGGCGGGTTTTTGTGATGACGTCTCAATCGGCCAATAATAATGCGGTGGTTCTCAACTCCAGTCCTGAGGACCCACTCTTACTGGCTGACTGAGAGGCCATCCGGAAACCCACACCCACAGCAGCTCTCCATTGGATCAGGCTCCCCCACCCACAGCTTACATTAAATAAGATTTTATTAAACTGAATTTTACCTCTCAGTGGGATGTGAAACGTCAATAACCCACAGGTTATACAATCTCTCATCAGCCTCATAAAATCTGACTTTACATTTAAAATTTGCCAGTACAAGGTCACGATGTTCCAAATAAGATCACATCTAAAGGTGACAGTGCATTTGGCGGCATAGCTCAACTGCATCGGACTTTTTTTAAGGCGGCATCATAACAGCGTAGCTTAGGGACGGCCAACTTGGACAGTGACTAAGGCCTAATTTGGCGGCTTCCTTACCTTGTCATACCAGCAGCCCAGGCTGAGCTGGCTGCACATACAGTGAGCAGAGGAGCAGTCGTCTTTGCACACGCAGTACTAAAAGATGACAGGAAAGACCAGCCGTAAATACAAACAGAGCCACGCGAAGAGCTAAAGGACTTCACAATACTCTACATTAGTTTACCTGATCAGGCCCAAAATCAAACACGGGGCAACATCTAGGATGCAAAAATGACTTTGGTACCTGTAGGTGTGTGATGTTCTTGTCGATGGTCAGTGGCGAGGTCACGCAGTTGTCTGGCATATACCTGTAGTTGTCTGGACAGGGCTCAGAGTCCACTGCATTTACGCACGGGATCGGAACGTTCTCATAACCCCGTGAGATGTCCCTGGAAGGAAAAGTGAGACACGAAACATGAAGATCACACGGTACTTTGCTTAAAAAAAACAACACAACAAATGCAACAGCAAGGTCTGAAGGCCCGCCCCAGCCTGTGACTGACAGCCAGACAACCTGCTGAGGAGCCTCTCCTGCAGGTGTCCCGCTCTACTCCCCGCCTCCTTCAGTCTCCTATTGGTCTGCAGAGCCAACCACACCAAGGAGCCCGGACTGCTGCATTCCAGAGGGGTCTCCCCCTCTTGGTTCTTCAGGTTAACGTCGGCTCCACGTGACAGAAAGAGCCTGCTCAAAAAACATCGGACATGCGTCAAACACATTGCAGGGATCTCTCAACCCCAGAGCTCCCCCTAGTGTATAAACCGGGGTGAACTACTGTGGACACCAACTTTAATCAGAGACACAGACGGCAGCAGCCCATGCACCAGACAGCACTCACTCCACGCAGTCCAGCCGGTTCTCTCGAGCTGCGATGTGCAGTGGTGAGTCCCCATGCACGTTGACGGGATGCAGGTCAGACTTGGCGTCCAGCAGGATGTGGGCGATGTCCATGGAACCGGAGAAGGCCGCCCAGTGCAGGCAGATATTCTCCTCCTTTAGAAACGGTCATGATGTAAGAAAAACAAAAAAAAAAAGACACCAAAGAAATGAGTGTGAGATACTGACCAGCACATCACACGCTTCAAGATGCGCCACGGAGTGGAGAGAGTTTATAGAGTTTATATAAACTATCAGCGGTACAACTTACTGCAAGCACAGGAGCTGACGTGTGCTACAGCTTTCAAACAGCTTAACTTTGAACTTCAAACTTTAGAACAGGGGTCACCAACCTTTAAGAAACCGAGAGCTACTTCACGGGTACTGAGCTATACGAAGGGCTACCAGTTTGAAAAGCCCTAAACTTAAATTTCATATACAATAAACAGGTTTTAAATGCTTTTTTTTTTTAAGATATTGTCATTTTCAAATCTATATAAATGCAAATGTGATTAAAGAAGAATAGCAACAGGATAGAATTATATTTTAGACACTGCTCACTGGTGAGTTGTGCTATTTTTAGAACAGGTCCGCGGGCAACTTGTGGTCCTTGGGGGGCATCCTGTTGCCCGTGGGGCACCATGTTGGTGACCCCTGCTCTAGTATTAAGCCTATAATTAACTGTCAGTTAAAATAACTTGTTTCTTGATAGTGAATTTGTCATTATCAAGGTAAGTATAGGAAAGAGGTGAATTGGGCAGAGAGGTGACCCAAGCAGATGGTCATGGGAAGGCTGGCCAGGGTCCCCACCTTGTCTCTGATATTGACGTCGGCCCCCCGAGAGAGCAGCAGTCTGACTTGATCGATATGTTTGTACTCCGTGGCCCAGATCACAGGAGTCCATCCACCGTCGTCCTGAAAGCCACGAAAGGGTTTAGGTGCGTGTTTTTTGCGTGCTTTTTGTTAGCCACTCTGCAGTACGACACGGACAGGAAGCGCAAACCTGCTTCTTTAGCTGCCAGACAACACGGATGAGTCCGAGTCTCAGCTTTCATGTACACCTGCCAATCGTTCGTCACCCAATAAAGTGAAAATAATAATAAACTGCTGACCATTAAAATATGAGGGCAATATGCAGATTTTTATCTTCTTGCGTGTTAGCTAATGAGACCTATGCTATCTTTTAGGACCATGCCAGCGGCCAGGGCTATATTCATGGTGAGAAAATAGACAGTAGAACAGATCGAACAAATAAAAAAGTTTGAACGTTTCTTATGTGTTGGCAAACGTTTGTCTATTTCCCAATGCGCCTGAGGTTAGAATCCCACCAGTCATCATTCAGGGGATTGTTTTAAGGTGATAAAGGAACCATGCTGGCATCCTAACAGTCTGGGATGCCCCTATAGGAATGTGAAGGGGGGAATCCCTAACTACAGGTGTAGGGGTAGGAGATGATCGGAGAGGGACGAGCCCAGCGAACATCCCCGGGCTGCACAGCGACGTCTGAGGGACAGACGGGGGCTTCAGAGCAGATGAAGCCAACAAACCGCGACCGTTTCTCACATATGGGGTTCAAATTCCTGCTGACACTGATTTGTAAACAGATGTGTGTTTACCTGACAGTTGATGTTGATCAACCCTGTGGACAGGAGATGTTCCACAATCTTGTGGTGTCCTCTTTTAGCAGCAAGGTGTAATGAGGTAGAGCCGTCCATATCCTGCGACAGGTCAAGTGTCATGAATTTCCTCTGGTCTGACATGTACTGCTTAGGGGAGAAATTCTGACTGATTCAGATGACAGCTGTTAGTGTAAAAATTACAACACTTAATACCTAGCTGCCTAAGACTGACTCCGGTATGGCTACTATCTCACTTCAATGACTATAGAAATAGATAAAAATGATCAGCTGATTATAAAAGCATTGCACATCACCAGTGCTAAAGATAAAATGAGATTATAGCCAACAATGGCAGAGACCATTGAGTCCTGGGCGGCCGGGGTTCGGTCGCGGGTTTGCAGTGACCTTCTACTGATGGGTAGAATGGAAAATGGCTGGACGCACAAACAGGTAGGGGTCAATGCCGGCTTTTATGGCAGGTACAAGGTCGGGGGCCGCAATAAGACACCAGCATCTTTGCTCTGCAAGTATCCAAACTGTTCCAACTGGTACATTGGAAGAGCAGTAATCAGGCTGATGCACACTATAGGAATTTGTCCATTTATTTATAATTATTATTATTTTCATTATTATTATCATTATTATCATTATTATTATCCTTATAATAGCTGTCTATTTACCCTTATGCGACTATGCACTTGTTCAGTCTGGCACAATACTTGACATAACAGACGGTCCAAACAAACCACAACTATGGACCCGGTAACATTATTCATCATATTGTCTTTCTTCAGCAAAGTATGAAATGATTGGAAAGGAGGCTAAATTCAAGTTGAAAAAAAGGAGGTGGAAAAAACAGGTGAAAGTGTGTGGAACCTAAATTCACAAGTAGACGTTCATCATGGAAAACATTATGCTAACAGTAGCTGTGAGTTTGTTACAGCTAATACTGGTTTAGTTATAATCGGCGGTTTGGGAACATCTTGGTTTCTGAATAGGCTACAGCAACACTGGAGAGAGAATAGTTGATCAAACCAAGACTTTCCGTTGATGTTATACCGAATTCGAACATGTGGCTGCACACACGTCCAACGTGCAAACTCATTCGAGACAGCATCAAGGTGTCTGTACGACCGGAGGAAGACAAACAGCTACACATGCATGTAGAGAATACGGGACTTTTATGATGATATATTTTTGATTTTTTAAAAGTATTATATATGTTTTACAACATGCAAATAAACGTCTTGTTATTCAGACACGTCGACAGATGCATTGCATTGCAACTTTTTCCTAATTGTATTTTGAGTTTTAACAACAAATAATCTCAGAACATATTCTGCTTTCCTTGCTGTACCAAAATTGCGGCGTGAATTTTGTGGCACACTGGCCTGTACCCAGGTTGACCCCAAAATAGTACTGTCACGTGATTCAAACGTCATGACTTAAGCGGATAGGAATAGACAACAATAAAAAGGGACATTTAGTCTTGTCACAGACCTTGTCCATAGCTTCAGCCTCCCAGTAGTGCTACTTCATAAGGTATTACAGGGTAAATTCTTGGATTCCATAATTAATGGACCCAGACTGACCTTATGCTTCACGTTGGCCCCAGCTCTCAGCAGATACCCAACGGTCTCCAGGTGGTTGTTCTCACAGGAATCCATCAGGGGCGTCCTTTGGTCCTCATCACACATTTCCAGGTTGGCACCAGCCTAGAGAAGACAGGAGACTGACCACCTTACAGAAGATAACACATTTCAGCAGTTAGCCTGCCAGACCTTTCTGAGAGACTACATGGGTGTGAAGCTCTGCAGCAGATCGTTAGTATGCAAGTTAGAATCGGCTACTCCATACACTTTCCTCCAAAAACTGACTCCTGAACACTGTCGTCAGAACAATATTTATAAATCAAAATACCAGAAATGGCTAAAATCCTCACATTTATATCAGTAATTAGGCAAGACTAACAACCAAAAATCTAGCAAAAGTTTATAGGTCATAATAATGTGGAGCGGGCTCTACATTCCTGTCGTACTCTTAAACTTTATTCCAAAACACACTGGTATGCCAGCTGCAGCCACACCTGAATCAGGACGTGACAAATTTCATGGTGACCAGCTTCTGCTGCCGCATGCAGGGCCGTGCGCTTCCTCTGGCTGTCCGTCCTGAAGTTTGGATCAACTCCATCAACTAGGATGAGACACCAAGCAGACGCCCAAACTCATCACACGGTTCACTTACGCCTAAAATGCATTCAGTATTTCAGAAAGCCCTGATCATGGAGCTTCAGTACAAAAACGCAGACATGATATGGTCCTACCCAGCATCAGAATAACTTTATGGAGTTCCCCCTGCTTGGCGGAGAGGTACAGCTGCTTTGGGTGAAACCTCAGCTTTTTAGGCCTGCCCCATAAGAGAAACACCGTAAGACTTAAGGAAGACAGGGTACCCGAAACGGAAAAACACCTAGTCCAGGGGTCTCCAACTCCAACCCCGGAGAGCTGCTGTCTAGTAGGTTTTCTATCCTACCTGGCTTCTGGTGGACAGCACATGTTCTCAGGTAAATACCAGGAACATCTGTGGCTCATCGGAAGCCAGGTACAATAGAAACCCTACTAGATAGTAGCTCTCCAGGACTGAAGTTGGAGACCCCTGACCTAGACTGTGAACACATTTGCAGCAGAAAACTCAAATGTTACACTACAGAATGGATAATTTGACATTTAAAAAAAGTCACAATATATCATTCAGGGCTGTATCACTCACAGCACCGGTACTGGACCAGAGTGTCTCTGCGACAGAAATAAGATTAACCATCCAGGCTACTTCTAATTCCCAGGAACCTTACTTCTCAGCATCCAAGACCAGGAGAATGTTCTCCAGACTTTCGTTGCCTGTTCCCAGTGCCGCCGCAGAAACCAGAGACTCGACCTTTGACCCATTAAGAGGAATGGTCTCAGATGTATCGGGGGTCTTAGGTGATGGGCTGGTGGCCTTTTCCTCACTAACAGTGGAGGATGAGACACAGAGCGTGTGGTCTTTAGAAAACAATCTTAAGCACCGGACAGCTGCAATTCCACAGTTTGGACCAGAAAGAAGGACTAAACAAAAAATAAAATCACTGAAGCATTGAGTCATATTTTTATGCCTTGAAACATAATTACACTGTACACGAAATCAAATACATTATCATTATTATTATTATTACAAAGAAAATCCTCTCATGCAACCCTTGGTCCATTTAGGTACGCCTGAGACTGCCAGAAACAGGGTGGAAACCCCAGATCCAAACCACCCTGCCCGGCCTTACCCTCCTCCAGTGGTGGTATCAGGCCTGCCCTCAGACAGGGGGCCCCTCTCAGGACCAGGGGCTGAGGGCATCCTGGAGGTGGTGTCTGCTTTGCTTTCAGGGAGGGTAACTTTCACAGGGCCAAGGGTTAAGGGCATTTTAGAGGTGGTGTCTGCCTGAGCAATTGTAACCTCCTTGGCTTTATTGGCCTCCTCTCCGCAGTGAGGGCAGAAGGTCTGGCAGTTCATCACGGAGGCGCAGGTCCGGTGAAAGCGGTGCGAGATGTTGCTGTCTGGTTGGCACTCCATGAATGTTCCCTGTGTCATAGACAAAGCAGCAATAAACCAAAACCAGCAGTTTCTATTCTGTGTTTCCATATTCCTGCTCCGGCTTCAGATTCGTTTCTCGTCACGGAAAGTGACATGGACCGGCCACCATGGACTGTGATTAAACTACAACAAAAGATGAAACACGCAACAGAAGGGGCTGAATAGCTCACCAACGGATGAGATTGGGCAAGCGGTCGGTCTCACTCACCGCCCTGCAGAAATAGCCGCAGCCGGGGCAGCACTGGTGCTTGACCATGCCAGCACGGTGGTCCTCACACAGCACCAGCAGCTGGACCATGTTGGAGGGCCTCATCATCTCAGACTTTACCACGGTACTCTGACACAGACTGAGCTAACAGGACGTGAAGGGAGACAGACAGAGCAGGTTTGGTGACCCGGTCCCAGGACATGTGAAGGAGCTTCCGTGCCACAGAACCCTACCTTCCCATCCATGCTCTCCGTGGCCATGCACTTCCTGTCGGCCAGCGTGAGGATCTCGCGGCTCCTCGGGGCCTCCATGCGGCAGCTACACAGGGGCAATTCCTGCACCATGTCCTCCCCTATGCTCTCCACACCACCGGGTAAATCTGTGTGATACAACCGTCAGTAAGGAAATTACAGAGACTGGCTAGGTGGCCACCAAGCAAAAGCTGAAGATTCCAAATTCCCAATGTTGCTACTGAGCAAGCAGTCCATCCGTTTGATGGACTAAGAATATTATTTACCTCTCATTCAGCTCTTTGCGTTTGGTTTTCTAATGATTTCTAGAACAGTTTACAGTGTATGGCAGTGACACAGCCTCAACAGAGTGCTGATAAGTAATTAACAACTTCTGTTTCAGTAGAAAAATCAGATTTGATCAATTTAGTCTACAAAACCTATAAAAACCAGGTCAAAATGCCTTAAAAATAAGCATACCGAATGTTAAGTCATTGGTGTGTCTAGTCCACACTACCAGAGGATGCTCCTTTAACAGATCACTGACCAGCAGCAAGAGAACAGTCTGGTGTCAAATAAAATAAGTCCTGGTGTCCTAATGCTTCACTCCCTTATTTCCTATCTTAATTGTGAACTCTTACAGTTTTAAATGTTGAAATGTTTTTCCGCTGTCAGGCAGCAAGCCGCCAATTTGCTTCTTTGATACTTTCTCCGTAAGATAAAAATTAGCCATATTTACTGCTCGCAAACAATGAAACAAATTAACATTCCCAGTGCAAATCCTAAACATCAGTCTCTTAAAAGCATATTACAAATTACAGAAGATGACAACTGGGCATTCCTTTGGCATCCCAAACGTTTCTCCATCCATTAGACGCTATTCCGAAACTCGCAGACGTGAGAAACATTCCCAATGAAGACTGATTCACAGTGCAAACAACATGGAGGACCCCCCCCAGGAGAAAGTAACCGTTTGTGACCCTTTAAAGTACGTCTTTCCCACCTGTCCGCTGGGAGAGGAAGAGCTCCTGAACTTTCAGGTCCAGTGATTCTAGGGGCAGCTCTGTGTATTCCTTGGTGCCACTGACTTGGGCCTGAGTTTCAACCTCATTTCCTGAATGTATCCAGAGAATAAATAAAACCAAACATAAGCAAATCTTACAAATGCTGACATGCTTACAGTAATGTATTCATTGGCCAAGGTAACAGAACTGGGAAGATGTTTTAGTACCAGAACTGCCTTCAGTCTTAGTTTTGAGTTTCCGCTTGCGCTTCCTAGATGGTCTAAGCCAAGGATTGTCACTCTTTCCTTTTTTCTTCAGCTTCTTCTTCAGGAAAGTCTCTGAGCTCTGCAAGGGGACAGTGGGTAGCAGGAAATAAATCTAACATCTGGCAACATTTCACTGGTTTGAACTTTACCATCACCAAGCGCAATCACCATCAGTTGTCTTCCCAGTATGTCACACATTTCAATGCACTGCCAGGTAAGTAAACCTTAATGTTTTGTCTAAATGCCTGGATTATGAGCCAAAAGGCTGCTGGCGTCCTTCTCGCATTCCTACAGGTCTCACCACCAGTTCTCATGAAACGCAGCTTCTGATGTCTTACCATGTCTGAGTCATTCCCTTCCTCATCACCATCTTCAGCAGATTCTCCAGATTTTTGATCTTCTCCACCCAGCCCCTGGTATGGAAGTAAACTGCATGAAAGGGTTTTACGAAGGTAAAACCCAAAAGATCCCCCATGACGGCGCTGCAGTTCCGAGCTGCCAGTTCGTACTCTGCTGGCTAACCTGGTGTGCACTCTCAGCTGCCCCACTGCCTTCTGGGAGAGCACCACGTCCCTCCTCCTCCCTGACCCCAACATGCTCCCTTGTTTGATCTCCTGTCTCCGAATCTTCTCCATCTTCAGACTCCTCATCAAAATCATTCTCAGCCTCATCTCCATTGACATACAAGCTCTCTTTCTGGAGAGGAATACACAGAAATTAAAGCCAAGGGGACCATTGTATCAGGAATGAACAGAACTGTGCGATACTCCAAGTGTGATACTAAGGTACAGTACACCTTGCCATTAGCATTTAGCAGATACAAACCCATTTATATGCAAGCAATAAGCAGTTGAGTGTGTGTTTGCGTCCCAGCCCACACCTGAGTAGGAGCTGAGGGCTGAGCGACGTTCTTGAAGATCTCTATTAGGGAGCACTGCTTCAGTGCTTTGGTTTTCTTCTTAGGTACTAGGCTGTACGTCCCCATCTTCCTCCTTTTCTTACGAGTCACAGCGGCTGCTGTGGGAATTTTCTTGGGGTTGTCTGTTCGTGTTTGTGTGGGGGGTGGGGGGGACACAGTTCAGAAGTGCACAGGTTAACTTTTAATACCTCTCCAACGAACATTTATTATAATTAAATTAACCGAAGTCATGTGTTTTCCAAGTATTAACCCATTACCTATTTACCCTGGTACTAAGCTGAAAAAGTCACGCACCTGTGTGTGTCTTGCCGGGGACGGCAGCCGGGGCCCCCTGGCTCGGACGTGGCTGCTTCTGGGAAGTAGACACCTGCTGAGGCCTCCCCAGCTCCAGCTGCAGCTCCAGCACCCCTCGGCTCTCCTCTCTAACGCTGTTTGACTCTTTTGGCTCCCGGCTTAAAAGCTTCACATTTCCCAAGCAAGAAATGGATAAACGTAAAACAATTTTAATGGATATGAAAGGAAAAAAGAAATTCAACAGTAAACAAATATGCAGAATCAACAAACAATCAAGCTGTAAGAGATGAGCAGAGATGGAAATTTTCATTTTAATATTCTTCTGCGATGTACGGCGAGAGTAAAATCTGGCATCTTATAATCCAATTTAAAAAAAGACAGTAATGTCATTTTAAATCCAGCAGCAGAAATGGCCCTCAGAGTAATAACTGAGTACCTTAAGGGTGGTCTGGCTGCAGGCAGGTCTGGCCATGGTCTTCCGTGCTCGATACACCCTAACCGGCGGTACGGGATCCTGAGTGCCTCCGTTCTCCACTCTTGCTTCCTGCGCTCCTGCCGCGACTGCCCGCCTGCCCGGGTCGGGGCCCGGGGTCTGCACTGAGGGGGACGATAGCGACTTGGCAGCACGTCCGGCCAAGCAGACGGCGGCCGGCGAGCGAGCGCTCCTGGCCGTGGGGGTTCCATCCTGCGGCTGGCTAAGCACCAGCCCGTTGCTGCCTGTGATGGAGCCGTGGGGGTGGCCGTTCTCCCAGAGGTTGGCCTGCAGCGGGGGGGAGCCCTGCCCCTCTCCCCCGCTCTCAGGGGTCACGTTTCGCTCCACCTCGCTGCTGGACATGTCCGCTCACCCGTCCGCACCTGGTTTGGCCCAGCTGGAAACCAACGTTATTTATCAGAAATATCACACTAATAAATAATGTGTTATTTCAAAAAAATGTATCAACAAATATGGTCATGGTGAAAAATAAAATGCTCTGGGGGGTGGGGGTGAAGGATAAGGGAGGACTGACTGCAGCAAAAACATATGAGCTTTTCTGGCTGTGAAAGGCTCCATGACACATCTTAAATTCCCTCTTTCCTGTTCTGAGTGGTGACACACAGACTCAGATGTAAATGCTTTGCAGTGGCCTTTGGTTCAGGTTCCACTGGTTTTAATTAAGGCTGTAAGGCCACACCTCAGGCAGTCGCATGATTAGTTTACTAATGTGTATTAGTGTGTCATCCATCCATCCATCCATCCATCCGGGGAAGGGCCGAAGCCAATACCAAACAGAACAGGGCACAAGTCAGGGATACACCCCGGACAGGTTGCAGCCAAGGGCACAGTTATTTAAAACCTGATTCAGTACATTTCCCACAGTCCAGGTGACAATGCTTCAATGCTTTAGCAATTATTTACAAACGAATGCAACTTTATTACCAAAAACAGGCACACGGTATATCGGCACTAAGCGAGCTTTGCAACACGGAACCAGCCCCAAAGGCTGCATTCCCCTGCTCAGCCCGATATTCTACATTAAAGCAACGTCACGCTAAACTTCACCATTCCGGGTAACGCGGTGCTGTAATTCTGCAGGGGGTGGGAGGTGACAATTACAATTATCAAGGGAACGATTTGATGAATCAGCAATCTTTCATTTTGTTTATGATTCAAGATTTTTTATAATCTAAAGATTGATCAGTGGGCCAGACTTAATTATAAATTATAATAAATTATAAACGTCTCCAGATAGGACTCTGTAACCTCTTGTAAATGGTGAATGAACTAAACGGATCCCTTATCCTCCGCTGCAGAAAGTGTCTGATCATCCAATGCAATCATCTTTGTCTCTGGTGTTGCTAACTTTGAATATCGATGAAGTTTAAATATTGAACAAGATTGAGAGATCTATGCCGATATCTTGATTTTCAAAGAATATTGCCCATTACCGATATGTTATAACCAAAGGCACTTATCCACTGCACTAGGTACCGAATATTGGATGCGGAATTAAGACGAGCTCATTGTCGATTGGTTATGCAAATAACCTGCCTCTGACATCTATAAAAAAAAAAAAAAGCATAGTTACAAACTCAAAAAACAAAGAGAAAATATAAGTGATGCGCAGATAAATGAAGAGACCCAAGCTTTAATTGATCTGATCAAAAGAACAATGAAATTTGGACGGCCCAACCCTACCTGTAATAATACTCTAGGGCTGCACCATACTGGAACACTTTAAAACACTTTGAAGTGATTCTGCTGCAACAAATATTGGGATACTTAAAAAGCTTCAAAAATAACATTTCTCACAAACCCCTGTGAGTGATTTAAACGCCGAGTATGAAAGTGATAATGATTGGATTGGAGAGCACATGCAAAAGCAGCGGCAGTAAACTTTAAAAAGATTTTTAAACATATATTAGATAACCTTGAAAAGGAGCAAGCATTAAAATTGCAAAGCTTGCTAGGGTTTGTTTCCAATAACAGAGTAAAAATCCTTTAACGAAACAAACTCCCCACATTATCATGTCTAGACAGTATGAAGGTATGAAAAAGCCTGATCTCAACTAAGTCGACTATCGCAGTCCTTCTGGTGCATCTACATAACATGCAATGCCGATATCAATATCACAATCACCCAACCCTATACCATACCCTAGAAGCAGGAGAATCTATATTTTACCCCAAAAAAAAAAACGATTCTTATGTTTTCAGATTGTTACATTGAATCATTACCTTAATATTCGATTAATCAAGATGCTTTACACCCCTAACTTCTTTAAAATGCTACTATGAGGTTGATGGAGGATATTTGACATGTTTCCTGGAATTAAGCAGCCATTAGGGTCTCAATGCTTTATATTTATGAAGCAGATTAAAATTCAGCTTCTGGCAACAAAAAAACATCACAATTTCCTTTTCATTGCTGGTCCAGGCTAGAACAGTTCATAATGTCACTTCCCTGCTTAGGTACAGACACTCCACAATGGAGCTTCCTTCAGAATTCTGACAAATATTCTGACACTTGTCTGTTCAACTCCAGGACACAGCTTCTCAGTAACTGCAATTGGTGTGGTGACGACACAACATCCACCAAGCAGATCTAGCTTTTTGCAGCAGTTTTCAAGATGAAGGATATTTCTTGCATCTTTTTTTTTGGGTGATGGGTTCTCCCAAGTCACATCCTGTTCTGAGACTTTCCACTGTAAAACTTCACCAAGATGGTGACTGACTTCCACAAAGTACAGTACAGTTTTAAAAAAAGATGCATTTTAGATAAGAGTGTCAATTAGCAGCTGAAATACTTTAAATACTTTAAAATCCCAAAAGGCATAGCAGTAAAACCAAACAGGCCCATAAAGGAGATTTACAAACTATTCTGTCAGGATACGGATCTGAGGTGAGCTTCCCAAATAAGATTGATAACAATAAACAAGATAATGAATGACGTCGATAAAGAACGAGTGAAATTTGTGAGTTTCCTAAAATGCTTTGTTATTCCAGAATTAACAAACAAACTTAAAATAGTACATTGTTTCCTCCCCAACCTCTGTGTAAGAAAAGCTCAGACTGTCGATGACAGGAACATCAATCTCCCATTTCAATGCTGAAATGTTATATGATTGTCACACCAGACATATGCAAATATTAAAAATATATACTAACTAAAAAGAAAATCTATAAAAACACAAGAAAGCAACCAAAATTAAGACTAAGATAAATTAACCTTTTGTTAAAAATGGGCTCAAAATGTGATGTTGCTTCCTTGTAAAGAAGAACAATTGCAAGCACCAATGGGAAAAGGAAGTAACATTTCTCAAAAAAACACATCAAAATAACTTTTTGAGGAGCTGGCCAAAATAAATATTTTAATAAAATAATTACTGCAATGTTGTGCAGGATACCACACACAACAAGAACGGCAAAGTAACTTACAGGGGAAAATCTTAGAGCTCTGAAGGACTTGTGCAGGCACCAGAATCACATCTTCCACATCCCCAGAGCACACTATACAGCAGTGTAATGCTCTTTGGTGTGTGGTACAATGGTTTAGGGATCCAGCACTGGAGTCAGCAGGTATTCTGTGCCTGGGGTCTCCCAATTACCAGCAACCAGCAAACACGCCATCCTTTGCGATCTGACACACTCCAAAGCTGGATCTAATTTAAGCATCATGTATATTCTCAGGCCACTTAGTCGCAATGTTGATGGTTGCATATCGGCAACATTGTAAATTTATACTGCAACATTGACCTTATTATGACGTTATCAGCATTATGACGTTGCCCAAAAAGGGCAGAATTTATGTCTCTGTAATAGAACAGCAGGCAAGTGTTCTCTGAGACAGCACAGCAGGCAAAAGAAAAACGAAGAAAGAGGGCTGGAGTATTCTTACATTTATGAGCAAGATAAGCTACTTTAGTTACAAAGGGTTTCAACAAACACTCGATGCTTTATAATTTAAGTGTTAGATAAACCACTTAGCATTACAAAGCTTTCGGGATACTAATAACAGAATTGTAGTTTTCAATAGATTTGTGCAAGAACTCAAAGATATAGAATAGAGGTACTTTACAGATCCCGGAACACAGACTATGTAATACGTAGACACACACACACACACACACACACACACACACACACACACACACAACTAAAGAATTCTTGGAGCCAGAGAGCAGGATCATTCAGTAACCAGCTCCCATAGAGCCATCAGGGTTAAAACGGCAAAGCTTGCTAAGTTTTGTTTCCTATGACAGAGTAATGGGGCTATTTTGGTGCAGAATGAAAGCCTAAGATTTAGTGGACACAAAACCACCAAAGTACACACCACCTCTACAGATCTAATATATCAGGGTTAGGTAACCCTGAACCGTCAGTGCCAGTATCCAGCGGATTTTCTTTTCTACCTGGTCTATGATGAATCATACATCTCAGGTAGATAGTGACTCATCTGATAGGCCAGAAAACCTGTGGGATACTGGTTCCCCAGGAACAGGGCTGCCTACCCCTGTATTATATACAAGACTCTGTGTCTGTGTTAAATGATATCCAGATCAGGTCTGGTTTAGGCATTAATAATGGTGAGGGCTCTGGCTGCTGGGTTGTCACCAGCTAGTGGTTCCAAATGCCTCCATCTTGAGGGATGAAAACCAGATTGAAAGGACAGATGGATGTAATCCTTCAAAATGTGCTGGTTTTGGAACTGTCATGAGAAAAACCAGGCATTTTATGTGCTTATTTTATAAATCAAAAAATTACAACAAAAAAATTTATAATGTCAAAAAAGGAGACTAGGCTCCAAAGACCGGAAAGGTCAGGTGGAAAAGCAGTAAGCTGTGAAAGGCATCTGGGAGACAGCTATGGACACGACAAGGGCAGGCATTTAAGATTAATATACTGGACAAAAGTTAAATTGGATTCAATCTATTCTTTTAAAACTTACTTTAACAAACCTTCTGTGTTCCTGTGTGCCATGCATTTCTGGTAACTCGTAAAAGAGGTCCGACCTAATAATTAAGGTCACACAAATACTTATGCTGGATCAATAAAACTGGAAACTACTCGCTCAAGAATGAAGATACGTCAAGCAGAAAATGTCAGGAAGATCTTACAGTACTGTCACAAACTAAGGCTGGCCAGGCTGCGGCTGAATCCGAGTCACAACAGATGAGAACAAGACAGTCTTTGTTTACATTGGACAGAAGAGGAAAGATGGGAAGAAGAGTGTAAAGAAGAAATGCGCAGGAGCAGATTGAAGGCCCATGTATGAAGGACTGGGATGAAGCTTGAGGAAAGGCTCTGATTTCAGCATAGTATCAGTAGGAGATACGTGCCATTTGCATTTATCAATCTGTTTTTCTCTGAGGGCATCAGTCCTGCACACCTCCAGTTGGTGGTCTCAACCCCACCTCCACTCTGTGTCTATGGGATTGGCATGTTCTTCCACTGTTGTGTCTGTCCCCAGATCATGCAATGAAGAGAACTCTCCAGAATCTACCCAGCTGAGAAACAATGTCTAAAGCTGCTTTGCTTGCACTATCCCAATGTGGGTGACATGTATAAACAGCTCAAACAGGTGCAGTGGGATTACTTCACTGGGATTACGTCACTGGGATTACGTCACTGGGATTACGTCACTGGGATTACGTCACATGGGCTGCTCTCATTCGACTTCATACATGAGGCTTCTTGTTGACATCTTTGTAAATAATTACAAACAAGCGAACATGCGGTTGTGTGTAGGTATTCACATTCCATTCTGGGTTTACCGGTGTGTCCCAAATGAATATGAATTCATTTTAACGAGTGGCGGCTGCAAATTTGATTTATAAAAACATTCTGCATTTATTTAAGATTTCAGTATGGTACTTTCAGTGTTTTCTGGTACCAAAAAATAAAATATACTAAACCAAGTTAAGCTCCAGGGCAATTAAAACTACAGAAAGAACACAGTTCATTACAATCTTCTTATTACAATCTTCTTATTACAAACACTTGTGAGTGCAAGTTTAAAAAAAAAAAAAAAAAACTAAATCTGATGCATTTTCAATTTTAAATTTCTACTTGTTTATTACACAACATATTTGCATACAAGAAGTATTTTTAATCCATGGCTTCTCATTGGGACCTTGTTATTGTTAGATTATGACAAAACTGTTTTTAGTGAAAAGGAAAGTGAATGTGGTCCAGACCACTTAATACACATCATCAGAAGCCTGTGCAGTACAGTGGCAATGCTACCATGATGACGGAAGCCAGGAGACGGACACACGGGGTCAAAGACTCAGTGCATCAGGACTCTGAGCACAAGAGCAAAATTACAATTTCATGTTGGCCTTTTGTTGGGATTTTTGGAATAAAGTACCCAAAATAGGAGGTACACATTAATTAATCTGTCACTGTTGGGCTAAAAGTGGATTCAAGCAAACTGTGTTATATAACTGTGAAGAGTTATATACCTGTAGACATAACACCGACAGTTAACTATTGATGTTTTGATGTCTGGTATTAACACCAGATAGGAAGGAAGGAAGGACGCACGGAAAACATTACTATTACTAAAAGGATTACTTTTTAAAAAAAAAAAAACTTGTGTGGTATACACAGGTATCAGTATATGAAGACGGTGGTTGAATACAATGTGCTTTACCAAAAGTTAGATGAGAGAAGAGAAAGTTTGAGATCAGCGACACTCTAAACCCTCAAGACTTTCAATGTCCCTGTGCTGTCACTCCTTCTCATGGCATATTAGAGGGGAGCTCTACTAATAAACCAGAAACGTGCTCCAAAGCAGTACAACTCACCCGTGATGATTTCCTGTGAGGTCGAATAATACACAGCACAGGACTCCCATTTAATCTCATTTCAGCAGAGATTCAGGGCCGGCATGCACCGATTCCCCGTATGGCATAAGGAACTGTCACGCCAGTCGCGAATTTATCAAATGCTGAAAACATATAGCCTTGCCAGACAAGGAATCAAGAGCTGCAGATTTTAATGCAAAAATGTTCTACGCAATTTTCAAAAAATTTCGCCTCTGTTCCGCACTCCCATCAAAAACATGCAGATCATTCAACGTCAGGCTCAGTGTGTCCACTACTACTCAGCAAGCTACAAGTGAGTATTATCAGTGTTGGCAATACATCTCAGATGGGTCTCAGCCCCCAAGATACATAAATTAACTGATGCTACAGAAGTTCTACTACCTTCCTCATGCTTGTTAATTATTGTCCATACCATTGTCCATCTGGCGTTGCTGCATATTTGATGAAATTATGTCACAATGTCACTTAAACACCCACCACTCCCCTACACTGACAAACCTGTACAGCCCATGTTAATATGATATTTATCTGGGAAAAAGTTCAACTCTGGAAGAGTAACACACCACATATATAGCAAGTTTAAATCACTACTGTAGTCCTAATTGTAGGTCAGACGCTCAGTTTCTGAGAACTGTAAGGAAGGGCACCCATGCCTGCTGATGGGCAAATATTTCATCTCAAATTACAACTTTGCTTATATCAGAATCAACATGCACCATCTTTTTGGGTGTTTTAATTAAACCTGATTATTATTTCATAATTTATATTTATTTAATTTATTATTTGTGTGTCTCCCAACACCCAACCCCCTCCCCCCCCTTTACTGCCCGGACCTGGAGTCCTATTAAACACAGTGGGCTTGGGTAGAGTAAGACATCCTTGATTATAGACCACAGACAACTGAGGCATCAAGCCGAGAGCTTGCAGGTGGGGGACGTCAACAAGAACACTGGAGAAAGACACACAGACACACACATGCATGAAGTTCCTTCTCACAACAGAAAAATGGCTGTTCCTGGAAAGATAACTCATCGAAAACGAAGGCTATATTTCATCAACCCGTCTGACGCCACATGCCCACATTTCTTCGGAAACCCACATAACCGTTTAGCTGATACACACAAGAAGATCTCTAAGCAGAACTTACCAACAGGCGAAGGGGTGCGACTGCATACAGAGTGTTCGCTGTGTGAAGGGCTCCTAGACATACAGCTGCAGAAACAAACACAGATGCACAGCATACCGTGAGAGCTTGAAAAGAAGAGTGAATTTATACAAAGAACTTGTGCAATTCATTTGAGGGCACACAAGAAAAACCAGGACACTTACATGCAACACTTTCCTATTAAAATGCTACATTAAAATTAAATAACCTATGTAGCCTTAACATGTGTAAGTTTCAATCCACAAACATAATTTTAAAAAGCCTTAGTGATTCAGAAGTTTTACAGTTTGTATCTATAGTATGAAGGACTTAGGATGCTTTGTGAGGAGGAGAAACAAAACCTTTCCAGCAGTTCCAAACAGAAGGGTGCCTTCTGAAGACCCCAAATTACAAGCACATTAGATTATGCGGACAATAAAAAAAATTAATCAAACATTCATGCGTCGGCTACATATCAAGGGAAACATACTGCCAACCACCAAAGGGATCAGGAAAAAGACAACCCGCTTCAACTAGTACAAGTGTCCAAAGCAAACTTGTTACTATAAAAGTCTTCATTTTGGTTTTGTGAGCATGCAGGTTTACTACCAAACACCATTATAGCTTTGGTCTGTATAGAAACATTGCCTTTCTCTCCACTCACTGAACATCCAATAAGGTTTGCATACAGCTTTCTCCTTACATGTTTCCCACGTGGAATGCATCTCAGGCTGTACAGATCCTCCAACAGTTTCCAGCAGATGTACTGAGAGAAGTTTTAAGCCTGTTTATCACGTAATGTTTTGATCTCAAGTTGTTCCTCATTCAGGGGCCTGCAGTATCATTATTGTTCGGCATCTTCCTTTCAAATGTCTCTTTTTCTGGCTTCAATATTTATATCTCCCGATTTGAAATGCCGATCTGCTCTTTTAATAAATACTTAAATATATATATATATATACACATACAGTAGGTGTTGCTGCATTCTGAGTAAGCCTTGCATTTTTGCAGTATTCTTCCTTACGACGTTTCTGCAAACGTTTCTTTGTACTAATCATCACTCCCCAATGCGATCCTTTCGAGAGGAGGTAGCAGCAAACATTGCAGGTAGCTGTTGGGCTACTTTGAGTTTCCAATTTAAAGGACTTCCACACGGCAGCCATCTTGATATAGCATGTGGTTTCAAGCCACATGCCTCTAGCTTACAGTAGCATGTGACGGAACCGTACAGGACTGCAGAACAGATGTAAATCGGATGGATGCAAAATTAAACTTGAAAGTAAATAGATTGGGCTTTTGATATGATGATTTGATATCTAGCCCTTCATATACTATACCGCAGATTATATAAAGTCACACCAAAAGTGTTATTTAAAAAAAACCTGGATTCTTTTTGCAGAGAGCTCTGAAATTCAACCTTCTCCACATAGATAAGAAAGCAAAAGCTCCGTTAATGGTACCCGAGCTAAATCAAATCCATTTACATTCTGACAGGAAGCACTTTCCAAGAACATCACTAAAACAGGACAAATCCATGGACTTCAGCAATAATCTGCTTCTCGGCAACGAACACAGATATGCTGCTTTCAAATTCAACCTTCAGGTCCACATGGTCCATGAAGAAACCAAGCAAGAATTCAGCAAAGGGTGTTTTCTGACCACCAGAGGGAGAAAGAGCTTCAGTAAAATGTGATCTACGATTTTCAGCACAGTTCTCCTCACCAGGTTTACTTACAGTAAAAACACTGACTAGGAAAAAGCAAGTCACACAGGGATTTCAGTCTTCAGTACCAACACATGGAAGGCAAGCTAGTGATTACTTATGGTGCAGCTAATCTGTACATGCCCACTGCTGCTTTCTGGCCCTCCCCCTACAGGCCGATTTGGGGGCATGCTCAGTATAGTGGCAGCACGGCATCCTGAAGATCACGGCCATTTCATAACCAGAATGTCTACTACAGAAGCCGTCCCAATTCTAGATGTCTTTAAAAGGTGGCATGAGTGGTGTACAGGGGAGGGTGAAACGCCAAGTCACAGCAGAGTGGGATTTCTTAAGCTGTGCAGAGGCAGATTACAAAAACCACAACAGTTAGGCTCATCCACCATCCAGAAATATATTAACAATTTTTAGAAAAAGATGTGATTTACATTTACTAACCCTGGCACACTCAGAGTCACTCAGTTACTTTGGAAATTTGTAACTGAAACCAGTTGCTTTTCCTGCTGTACACTCATCGAGAGTTTCCTGTCACCCATTCTGAGAACACTCTTCACCCAGAACATTATTAAATTTATGGACACTAAAAAGCACTTCATCCACAACAGCGGGGAAATACTACAGTTGTTCCTGAAAACGTACCACCTGCACCTCAGCGCTAGTAAGGACTTTTAACTGGTGCAAATATACCCAAACACTCAAAGCCAAACCTCATGCGGGCAATGCAGGGTTGTTATTATCTATAGCATCCAGATCTGAAGGCAGTCGTAACAAATCGTCCAAGCATTATGATGGAAAAACAAACAAAATGTACACCAAAAAAACAATTACAGGTTATTTTGAAAATCATCCTGTAGCAAAAGCTGAGTCCTCATCTTACTAAGAGACACTTTGTGATACAACAATCAATAATGATACGGGACAATGAGACCACAAGAATCTTGGTTTCTCCAGATTTCTCCAACATTCTCCTCTTCAGTGGTCTCATTGTCAGTTTCCTAACTGAAGTTAACTCTTAACTGGGCAGAGGCGCTCGGTGTTAAAGCTGTGTCACCACAGCATGTTCTAAACCCCAGGTGGCTTCAAGTCTATGCAAGTCCCAAAAGGTCCATCAGAAACACAAGCAGCAGTGCACACTGAGGCCACAGTAACACACCCCTGAACTGTAGAGAAATCCGACGTGCTTGTATGTTTCTATTATCCTGGGAAAAAGGCAACAAATTAGGCACTGAAAGTTTGTTCATGAAGACCATCACACCATCAAAGCACCTTGAATGTTTTTAATGACTTTAACATTTCGTTTTCCACGTATTACTCTTTACCTAAAGAAGCAACACAACCTGATGTTCAACCAAAATAAAAAAAATAAAAAAAAGTCTTCTGCTTAGGGCTGGCCAATTAATCGAAAATTAATCAAAACCAACATTCAGAACCTCTAATCGACGTGATCTTGCCCAAGTCAGTTACAACTCTTTTTTTTTTTTTAATTCTGTTAATACTTTAAAAAAAAACCTTTAATACTTTCCCCAGTGTGTGTTCATGCACTGCCCCTTAAAAACATACTACCACATGTGTTGTCAATGACTCTGCCCCATCCAGTCTGTGACATGGAAGCAACATGGAGGAGAATTCAAACACTGAGCCGACTGAGCAACTCCAGCAACTTGTACCCAAGAAAAATGCCGTGTCCGTCGTTTGAAGAGGACACCGAACAAAAATAGGTCAAAAGTCAATACAACAGAATGGAAAAACAGTTTCAGCTACCAAAGGTAATATCACCAATTGGTTTCAACACTAGCAATATTTAAAGTACAGTGAAACCTGCTTATAGTGATCACGGTCGTAGCGGTCAACCACTTATATGGATCGAAATCTTGAGATACCATAATTCCTGTACAAATTATGTTTAAATAAATTGATACAGTAATCAAGTAGTCTACTTACAGTGTTCATTTTGGGTCTCTTTATACATAACATATGGGGGGAAAAAATGTTATTACAGTAATTGTTTTACTTGCCTACTTCACCTTGCGGTAACCCATCAGCTTCTCGCTAGCTAACCGCTGTGTGCACAAAAAACATGACGGAAAAAAGAAAGCAATATTCTCTCAATTACGGATATAGACTCATCAAAGTTTATCATAAACTGCCAAGGACGAACAGAGATGCAGGAGCAAAACTATAATAAACTATATTATGTACAGTACTGTATTAAAGCATATTTGAATTATACACAGTTCAGTAATTTGTGTGCGTTTGGAACAGCTGTACTGTATTTTGAAAGTCAATAAAATTCAGTAAATTGCAAAGCTGATTTGTATAATAAATGTACAAAGGTCAAATAGATGGTAATCTGCCTGAGACAAAGAAAAAAAATCTGATATAATATATCATCATCTGCATATAGTGATCAATTTCACCCAGACAGACGTGTCAGTCTTAAAATAATAAGAGGACAGAGCAGTTTCCTTCCCCAGCCCACAATGCATTCAGATGTGGTCATGTGACCAAGCTGCTCCCTCTATTGGTTCCTTTGCAGGGCTTGGATAGTGCATGTTCAGTGAAAACGACACTTATGATTGTACTCAGCCATTTCAGGAATAATGAGCTGACAATGGCTTACGGCACAGTGCTCAAAAGCATACCAAAAAGGAAACCCTCATTCATGAAGACACAAAAAAAACCAAACCATCTTAGCACATCTTTGCTTGTGCTGATTACCTTGATGCAGTGCATACAATGACACTGTGCTGCTAAAGCCCAGAATCTAGGATTTTTATGTGTGCTACACAGTACCTGCAATCATCAGGCCTCTCACATGTTAACCCCCAGCGCAAAGCAGGATCAAGCAGATTATAAAAATGTTAACACTACTAAGAGAGTTTTAAACCAAATATATGAATTACTGAAAACAACTTGCTACTTTCAGGGTTTGGAGGCTGATACAATCCACAAATTTTAATACCCAACCATATGACTAATCGGGCAACCATTACAATCAGTATCCCATAATTATCCAGATTATGTTATTTTCCTTCTTTTCTTTACTTTCTTATCCAAAGGACATTGTAGCAGGCAACATTGTAGGTTCCCATAACTATCTTGCACACGGTCCTGTTCAATCACTGGAAGTTTAGCTAAACTGAACTTGTACCGACTTTAGGTCCTTGACACCTGTAAGCTTGTTATGTCGGCCTATTATCTGCCAAATAAACTAGCTTTTGGAATGATGACAATGGATTCCCCAACTGCCCTATTACCTCTTTCCCCCATTGAAATCCCTGCTCCTTCCACACATTGCTTCAGTTTTGGTGTGATTTGTCTCAAAATGAAACATGTCCCAGAACGTCACCTCTACAATGTTCCTAGGAAGTATGGAAAAAGATCCATAAAATAATTTTACAGTTAATAGGTTCACAAAAGTTTTTCCTGCAGCCACCCTTTCCTTCCTTTGCTGTAACCAAGCACCGCTGTTTCAGTTTTAGTGCAAATGTCTCACACTAAGGATCAGTCAGATGTTCATCCATATAATGTTTGAAGTGGTAAACAGATCCATCAAATTCTTTTTGAGTTATTGGGTTAGCAAAATTGTGTGTCTGAGGCTGCCCTTCTCTTTCCTATCACTAAGCTCTGTTGCTTCCATTCTAGTGTGAACTGACTCAAAATTAGCTCAAAATTGCAAAGTTTGGAAAACATGACAAATACTTTGAGTTATCGTGCTAATGGTATCAAGTTGTCTGAACCTACCCTTCTGTTTGATATCACTATGTGGCGTTGCTTCAGTCTTTTGTAAAATCTGCCTTGGTCATTTGCAGATATTCACCTATACAAGGTGTCTGCAAAGTATGAAAAAGATCCATCAAATACTTTTTGAGATACTGTGCTAACAAGAAAAGTGTCTGCTGCATTGGCGGAGGACTGGTCCCATCTGGAAAATACAATAAACACAAAAGCATCCTTAGCATGTTCAAATTCCTGTTTGATTAAAGTTCAATTAGTGCTGTCCCAAACGATTATTCTTTAAACGATTAATCTAGCGACTATTTTTTTCGATTATTCGACTAATCTAACAACTAATTTGATCTTAATCAATTGATCTGATGATGAAAATAATTGCTTATCAATAAATTTGTGTTAGTCATTTAACACAATTCACCCCCTCCCCCACACACAAAAAACTGAAATTCTCATTAACATTTCAAATTTATTAAACCATTTCTTAAACATTAGAGCATTATTAACAAAAAAGGCAAATCTTAAGAGATTCAATAGGATTTCTATGTTAGACTTAAGTTAATCACTGCAATAGTTTTTACTTAATTATTTCAGTACACCAATTTGACTTTAATGCTGAAACAGATGCTACAACATGGAATGATTTCAGAACTAGAGAAACATGTTTTTAAAATTCAATAGCAAAGGTAGCTTATAGTTAAGCTTACTTCAGTGAGCAAGGAACGATTTAGGCTACAGTGTGTAAGAGTAGTCGTAAACAATTATTTGTCTCACTCTTACATGACAGAAAATATAAAACAGCTGAAACAGCGTCATTAATGTCAGCTACAGTAGAAGTGCAGAAAAGGTGTCATAACTGTTTTCCCAAACTTTGGAAGACCGTATGTGAGCCTTTTTTGCCCCGTGTTTCTTCAGAGGCTCCGGAGCTCTGCTGGTAGACACATCCATGTTGCCTCGTGCGCAGGGGGGCGGCAAATTTCCTTTTTGCAGGGTGGTAGGAGATGTCTCATTAATATTTATGAGAGAAGTGCTACATGATTGGCCAATGCATGCCTTACAAAATAGTGTGGTACTGCTGGCACCGGAGATATTAGACAAAACTATATCGGAATTCAGTCTATAATTGATATAGTTAAGGACAGCGTTAACATGCTTCCGAGGGGATAAAGTACTTTCCGTTACAATACGTTTAGCTTATCACTTACGTCGAATAATTGTCCCAGCCCTAAGTTCAATGGCCACACTGCAAAATCTTGCCACAACGATGCAACATAGTTAAGACCAATGTGCTACCTTTGCACAGGACAGTTACCTGACCAATAACTGACATTTTAAAACAATAATTCAAGCGATTTTAAATAATGGGAGATTTACCATGACTATAAGTTCAGATCAATAACAACGTGAGCCAAACAAGCCTGACAGAGAGATGCAAATAAACGGTTTTCTGAAAGCACAGCTCATCCCTGCTCAACCCCCGAACTGGCACAGTGCATACACATCCAACATAAAACCCAAAACACAAAGGACTGAGCAAATGTAATGTGTTCCACACAGATACCTGGAGAGAACAGTGGTCACAGCACATTTACCAAGGAAGGCTAATGCATTATGCATGAGAGCACAGCTGGAAGAACTCTAGCCTGGTAAAACACTGATCATTTAAAAAAAAAATTAAAAAGCTGGGTGAAACTCCCGCCATAAACTACTTTGTAAAATGAGTAAGCGGGTCAGAATAATTTTTATCATCACCCCAACTAGAAACATACAAATATAAAATCTCAAGTAAAAATTCTCAAGGCTCCAATATTAGAATATTAGAAACATGGTGTATAACTTTTACTAAACAGGATTCCATGACCATGATAATAAATTGCCACTTCCTCTGACAGCAAAGTACATTCGTGATAAGAGGCACCAATTTGGAAAGCATTCTACAATTTAACAAGTTAGAGGTTCCCCTCATTAAAGACTTTAAAGTATGAGAGTGTTTGTAAGATTATTTTGCTATTTTTGCAGACATTTTACGTTTTAGAAGCAGCCACTACAATAGCAAAAAGCATAAGTTTCACTGTCACAAGTCACAGACGTCTTCAACCATAAGCCTTTTTAGCAATATCTAAAAAATACATTAAAAGAAAATCAGATAAGAGTGTTTCTACTTTTGTACCTTGTGAACATAAAGCTCTTGAACATAATGAATTGAACACAAAGTTAAACTCATCTTCTGGGGAATATTTTGAGGCCAAAACAATACAATCCATGACTAACCAATAAGTAGAAAGCAAAAACCAAGGCACGCGAAACAAAACAGCCTACCTCTGAAATGAACTCCGGAAGAACAGACCAAGAGCAGGAAGACCATAAAAACATTATCCTTACCTTTTCCCCCATTTACCAATAGCACCTGGTCTACCCAGAGACTTTCCATTGATTGGGGAAGACAGGGGAGCACTACACACGAGCAGAGAGCTCAGTAAGGTCACATGACCAAGCTCTCCAACAAATCTTCCCTGACATAGCACTGGGCATGCTCATTAGCACCACTACTGCTGTTGAAAGAGAAGCAGCCATTTTATGAACAAGTTGTTCTTGTCAGCAGTAGGAACACCCTCATGGGTCATACTGCATTAATGCGTACTTCTGCACCAGGTAAATCAAAGTGCACTTTTCATAGATGTGCACGTCACCCATATTTTTTATGAAATTTCCCACAGTATAATATCTTGTATTTTTTTTGGTTACTTACGGTTAAGGTTAGGGCTGAGTAGGGTTTAAGGCTGTCATTACTGGAATTAGGGCCTTGCCCATAGAAACGAATGGACAGTCCCCACAAAGATACGAGTACAGGTCTCTGTGTGTGTGCTCGCGCATGTTATGTACACAATGGCAGCCATAGGATATTATTATAACTGTGTAAACCTTGCCTGCTGGGTTATTCTCTGCAAAACACAGCTTTAGAAGGCTGGGGCAAGATTTATAAGTGCACTTTTAATAAAGTGGTTTATTAAAGTCACTAATTAAAACTGGTGCAGATCCGAACAGAGATATAATTCAGAAGCCCAGGCTCAGTCACCCATCATCCTTTTTGTATAAAAGGGGTATGTTTTTATTGAATTTGCTGCTCTACCTGAGATCACATGTATGAATATTTTACAAGGGTTAATAAAGGAATAAACCAGTTATGTCATCATTTAAAGGGGTTCATACATAAATGAATGCACATGTTAAATTTCAACCTAATTAAATCATACAATTTATTAACTCTCAGGTACATTTCTTCTATTGTTTAAATTGTGATACAAAGTGAACTGGGTAGATTGGTCTTTGGACAAATGCAAATTGCAAATTAAGAGAGAATCCTTTGTTTTCTGAGTCAAGTACTTCGTTGTTAACCTGTAATCAGAACAATGCCATAATTGTACTGTAGAAGAGGATGCAGAAATAAAACGGGTACTTAAAAAAAACAGGAACTAATCATACCACATGCCTGAGATATTTCATGATTTACAAAAATTAAAATGGTGATTACAGTGAAGAAAGGAGAGCTTATTTAATATGCAAATAGTGTAGATAGCAGTCCATATATCAATCTAAAGCCTCCATATACGGAATGGAAAAAAGGTAGCAGATTGCATGTGTGGACAAACAATGGCTAGTAGTTACTGATATAAATCACTTGCATATCAGAATACAGAAGCAATTGTGTGAAGCCAAGTGTGGCTGATCTCAGAAAATAGAAATGGCACTTTAATTCTAGCAGACTTTAGCCCTCCCTCAGACACTCACGTTGTCAGGCTAAGCATTTAGCAGCATTTCACATTCCAGGAGGAGGTCAGCATTAAGATGATCAGTGCCAAAAGGACATGAGATTATTCTACCAAGGTCGGGCCTTGAACCGGCCGATCACAGGCACAGGGACTGAGCCCACTGAGCCACTCACCTCAATAATGACACTTTATTGATCCCCGTAGGGGAATCCTCTTTTTGCCTACCCCATCTTGCTCTCCATGACACAAAGTAGGGGACAGCAAGCTTGGCAGTGAACGGCAGCCACCTGCAGTGGCACCCACAGAGCTGGGGTTCGAGGGCCTCACTGAAAGGCCCACAGATGTGACTATTCTGCCAAAGCTGGGCTCAAACTGACAACCTTCCGATCACAGGCACACAGACATAACCTGCGAAGCCACACGCTGCCCCCTAAACACAAGAATGTCAATTTAGTGGTATTCTCCCAAAACTAAATCCCACTGCATAGAATTTAAGTGGGAGTTAGGAGCTCTAATTCTGGTTTTTGACATATAAAAAGGTACAATCTCTGATAAGCTGGACAACTGCAGGATTCAGTTAAACACCAAAATGTTTAAGCCCTGAACAGCAGACCCTGTCAAGCTGTAAATAAATGTGAACAGTAGCATGTGCTTTAGTTAAGCATCGAAAGGCTATAACTTCAGATTGTAAAAGATGTCTAATAAAACCAAGTCACACGAGCTCACAAAATTAAGGGCACTCTGCAAAGGCATCATCACAAGGGTCAAAATCTCCAAGAGAGACAATGAAAGGTCATCCAAAGATAAGCAAACACTGAAGTCTTGAAATGAAAACATGGAATATTATGGCCCCTTCACTGTATGAGCATTTCCAAAAGTTAGAAAAATCACTAAGATACACATCATCAGCCTTAAACAGTCAGTTACAGGGGGGGGTCTATTGCTTGTGTAACCAGCACTGCACTGACTGGAGATCAAATGCCCCTTAAGGCAACAGTACTGACCAACCAAGTTTCTCAACAAGCTCACTGCACACTCGGGACATAATTCTCACAGGTGATATTCAGACACAGCACCCAGACTTTCTTAAGCGGAACCAAGTTTTTACTGCTCCACTGCTTGGACACAACCTTGTGGTTCTAATACTACTGAGGTCACAAGTGCTGCTACTGTAATACAGGGAGAAATTGTATTAACACACGAAGATGATAAATTGACACGGAAGAGCTTAGGGGATCAAATATTTTAATAGATCCATCTCATTCTTTTCTTTAAATAGCACAACAGGAATGACCAAAAGGATTAATTCTATGGCCAAACAGTTCAATACACATCTGGAAATGCTAAAAGGTAAATTGTCAGTTAAATTAAAAGAAAGTGAATAAACAGTGGCACAGCCATACAGCTCACTGACGTAGCTGGTCTCATTTTGAAACACATGGATAGCAGGATGTAAGTGAAGCCTACTTCACTGTGATGCAGCCTGCTACACCACTGTAGCAGGTGCAGTGCTGAGCATGTTCAGTGAAGCCTGGCCTGATCCGGAGCTGGAGAACCAGTGTGTTGTTCTTAGTGACAAGCCACTTATGGTTCTGGATTCAGGAAGTTACTGGAATTTGAAATTCAACTACCACACTATTGAGGACATTTCACACACCATCTCAGCTCAATTTCAAGTGCCCCATTTTATCTCTTTCAAGTCCTGTCTTGAAAGTTTGAAGCGTGTAACCAGTCTGATTTACATTTCTAAAGTCTCTACTGCAGGCTATAAGTACATTTACCAATTAGACGCTGTACATTTAATTGGCGATCACTAAAAGATACGGACACGTCTCATAGAGTCGCTAGCGACTCATAAGCGCCATCTGTTGAGGGACAAGCCCCCCCATTAAAAAAAAAAAAAAAACAATTAAGTAAAAAGAAAAGGAGACCAAACTTAGCATGTAAGCCGAAAAGCAACAAATGTCGCTATAGAGGATTCAGCCAGTCTTAGGAGTTTGAGGAAAAAAAACATTTTCATTATATTTACAAAATATAGGATCCAGATTTGCGTTTTAAGTGTACGATTTTCATAAAGGAAAAACATTTCAAGTATTATCTATCCCCCAATCGCTTGTCCTGATAATGGTTGGAGTAGCCGGAGCCCTGCAGCTATACATATCTTGCATATGTAGAAAATACGTAAAATACGTTACACAAAATTCTGTACTATTGTATCGTTTATAATCTTGAAACAATCTTAAAACTACATGCAGACACAAATCCAAAAATCGAGCTCTACCACAGCACGTTTCGGGCAACACAAATCCCTGACTCGTGTCAGCTATCAGTGCTGATTCTGCAAGGATAGATAACTTCGACGAGTGACATTTCCTCGTTAGACTAAGGTGCGACATGGATCTGCTACGGTTATCTATAAGCTACTTAAAATCATAGATCACTGGAATGCAGAAATACAAATCGCACAAGTGGGCATGTTTTAACGCAGTGGATGCGGCGCACTGGGTTGCACACAAACTCTTTTACAAACATCCAAATCTGCCAGGGTGACCTAATGGTTTCACCGACAAAAGCTGGACGTTCATCTCTTTTTCTGTAGAAAGTGAACTACTGTGCAACAACCAGCCAGCCACGGAAATCATTAACAGTCTAACGAAATCATTCACAACACGCCCTTAATTCAAAAGATCGAATAATAACGACGAGCGTCCGTCAAGCGAGCCAGCAAGCTGATCATAAATTAACTCTAGCCTGTTTTGGGGTGACATTAATTCGGATTTCGATAGTGAAACAGAAATTGCATGGCCGGATACTACCGGGGCCCTGGACACTGGATGTCCGAAGCAGTCTCCATATTTTCACATACTTAAATTATGTTCTATACATGTGACAGGGCCCCATGAATCGCTCTTTCGAGTGGCCACCCTAATTTCGGTAAGAATTCCCCGAAATTCAGTAGCCAAGTGCACAGACAAAAAACACGGAGTTTTGAATAGAGGAAGGCAGGCGGGCACTTTGAAAACCAGAGCCCCCCCCATCTAAAAAAGAAAAAAAGAATCGCGCCGCACGGTTCCCGGCACCGGCCAAGCGGTAAAGGTGGACCTCAAGCGCGGTACCACGGCCACCCCGAAACCACGGCGAAAAACGCAAGCCGTACCGACGTGGAAAAGTTGGCGGCGACAGCGGCGGGGTCGGCGCTTCTTTGCGCCTTACCTCAGCTCGGAGCGGGACCATGGCTCCCGAGGCTGCGCGCGATCGCTGCCTGCTTATGCAGTGACGTCAGCGCCGCCGTGTGCGAGCCGCGTGTTTGGCTTGGGGGAGAGCGAGGAATGAATGGGTCGCTGTGCTTTCCCATACGTACAAGAGTTACTTATTTGTGTGTGACATATATGAAATATCCGTTTGTTTCGTTTGCTTTACCGTGCTATAATATTTGCTTATCCGTATCTCAGTAAAGAGACACTATGCGCAGGGTTGCCAACTTTGGTCAGCTGGCTGAAGTGAGATTTTCAATTTGAGACAAGTCTGCACACACATTTACATGATTGTAACAGTTTTATTACCTTGTAAATAGTCTGTAGGGTTTGCAAACTACCCCAACTCTTTTAATGTAGCTATTTTAGGTTCATAACGGAATAATATAGATCTGCCGTAAGATTTCTTGCGTGTCACGCCAGATGCGTGAGAATTGGCAACCATGTATGCGTGAAACATCGCAGAAAAAGACTTGCTAGGCCTATGCCGAATTTGTCGAATTAGAATTATTACCAACTTTACAAGATTACGCACAGTACTAAACACACGTTTGTGGATAATCACAAACACTTAACCTGTATTTTTAGTAGCAGTGAAAAGTCTTTAAAAGTTCAGCTGTTTAACGTTATAGCTTAATTTTTTAATGATTTCATCCACTTTATCAAAATTTATTTACTTTTTCACAGCAATTCGGTAGCAGCTGTGACTATATGCAATGACCTACATAACAGCCAACATGCAAAAAATACCGATGTTCTTTGCATTATTCAGAATGCCGTTGCTTTTTTAAAAAATAAAAAAATGAATGCATTTAAATGCGATTTCTGTATAGATACATTGGTAGTTATTTAAATTTGGGAATCCGAGATACATTCTAAAGTCTACATGGTAGCAGTCTTGTGTCGTGAATTTGCAATCATAACAGTTGTTGGAAGCTTCTTCAACCAATAGGGGGCAATGATAGCAAAGGAACAAGCTCAAGCAATAAAGCTCAGTTCATATTTCACTTGTCCGCCTGTTGGGCCACAGAAGTAAATACCCGAATTGTGTTTTCGACTCACTGTTAATGGGGAAATGAAGGTAAAATCGAAGCAAGCTACCGGATTGTGATCCAACACTAAAAAGGACTAGAGGTTTGAAGTTGCTGACCAGCGTGGAATGATTGTCAATATAACGACTGATTACATAGTTCCTGGGGTCCATTAGTGAAGGTTGAGCTAAAATGCAGTAGAGACTGAAAAGGTGGGAAGCTGAATGTTCTGTATGTCACTGTTTAGTGACTTCAAATAATAACACTTTGATTACTATTGGGATCACTATGGCTGTGGGTTAGTTTTAATAGAATAGAGATACTTTATTAGTCTCCATGGGAAATTTTATTTTCTCTTACCCCATCTCACAATTCATGAGCGACACATGCAGGTATGAGCAAGCTTGGGGGGGGGGGGGGGGATCACAGTGCAGGATCAGCCAGCACACAGCACCCCTAGAGCTGGAGGTTAAGGGCCTTGCTCAAGGGCCCTCAGACATGTGGCTATTACGCCGAGGCTTGAACCAACAACCTTCTGATTATAGATGCAGAAGTTTAACCTGCTGAGCCACACACCATCTAAGGCAGTATGGTGTCTCAGTGGGTAGGATAATGTGTGTGCCCCCCCCCCCCCCCCCCCATGCATCTAAATCTAGTAGTCAATTTCTTGTATTAAAATTATTAGGTTGAATTAGTAGCTCACCTAATGCACATCTTTAGAATGAAACACACATGATTCACAGAGCTGGGAATTAAACCCACAGCACTGACTCCTACAGTAGATGTCACAGTGCTACCCACTGGTGTACACAGATAGTATAAAATTCACATTTATTTAGTAGATGCTTTTGTCCAGAGCAACATACAAGCAAGTATCAGAACGCAGGGTCATCCAGTGTCCCTGGAGCAATTTGGGTTAATGTAGATGCACAGGAAATCTCTGATGGAGGAAGCAAGTCACCTGACAGGAAGTCAGCTATCCCAGAATGGAAGTTAAGTGGTCACTGTCGGATACAAATCTTGCAGTTTAAACACAGGCTCAACATAATGTACAGTATAAAAGTGACTATTGCCAAAAGTCCATTTTCTAAGCAGAGAAAAATGACACTATAAAAGACGTCATAGGTTGGTAATGAGTCGGCAGGAGTTTGTTTTAACCTTCAAACATATAAAAGACTGACAGAGGCGAGCCTAGGAAGAGCTTAACTGGAAGTACAGGTGTGTTTAGCTGCGACCCAGCTAACATACAGCAGTGGTGTTTTATTACCTCTCCAAATGCATATTAGTCCTGCATGCTCAACAACTACACAAAGAGCTGCATATACATAACCAAGGCCAGGCAGGAGTGGAGTGACGGACAAGAGAATCCAAGGCACATCTTATTTTGCTTGTGTTGGTCTCCCTCCAGCTGTTCTTTGTGATGTTGAGGGTAAAAAGGGCCCATTAACAAAGGACAGCGATCACCCTCAGCATTAGTAAATATCCACATTGGCTCAGAGGGTAGCACTGTACCCTCCCATTTCCAAGACGGGGAGCTTCAATCCCATCCTTGCTCCTTGTGGACACTGCATGTTCTCGTCAGGCTGAGCAGGTTGCTTCCAGGTCCCCATACCCCACAATCCAAAGACATACAGTCAGCTGAACTAGAATCTCTAAATTGCCCATAGAGCAGGGCTTTCCAATCTGGTCCTCACGGACTCATACAGTCCATGTTTTTGCTCCCTACCACAAGCTGGAAGGGAACAAAAGAATGGACTGTCTGGCAGGAGCTGGAAGGGAACAAAAGAATGGACTGTCTGGCAGGGAGCTGGGAGGGAGCAAAAACATGGACTGTCTGGCAGGGAGCTGGGAGGGAGCAAAAACATGGACTGTCTGGCAGGGAGCTGGGAGGGAGCAAAAACATGGACTGTCTGGCAGGGAGCTGGGAGGGAGCAAAAACATGGACTGTCTGGCAGGGAGCTGGGAGGGAGCAAAAACATGGACTGTCTGGCAGGGAGCTTGGAGGAGGCAAAAACATGGACCGGCTACGGGTCCCTGAGGACCGGATTTGGAAACACTGCCATAGAGAATGACTGTTTGTACTGCAGCCTTCAGCTATATGTTGATGGGGATGGGCTCCAGGCCCACGCCCAACAATCCTGACTGATACAAAACATATTAGTAACTCACATGGTGTTCCTGGGAAGTTCTGCTTCTAATGCTGTATTAGTATGTTGAAAATATCTATGAAAATTGTTCTGTAGTTTAAAACACCGTTCAACATTGGCTGTTTTTAAAACTATGGGATTTCGATACATAAAAGATGCATTTTTGTTGCATTATATTAAAAATACACCCAGTGCACAGGGGCTCATTAAGGTGCCTTATTACAATGTTAACTCCCCCCACCGCGGGCCAACAATCACACCGTCATAGAATACAGTAGGAGGATCCCTGACAACTTATGTAGCCCAGGGGCTTCAAACCATGATAATCTGTCTCTGCTGCCATCTTTAACCAGTTCTATGATTTGTGAATTGCCCTTCGTGTGTTTCACATGAGCAGATAAAATTGCTTTGCAGTTTCATTCCAATCCCTTACAATGTAAGTAAGGTAAGTCAGTCTAGATGAGAGAAGAAGCATCAATTTTCCCTGTTCTGTGTATAGGAGAACATGCTGTGTACAGGTGAAGGCTTCCCTCTGGCTAAGGCTGAGCAGAAACACCCCTGTACTCCCAGAGCGTCCCGCCGCTTGGATCAGCTGGAGCTGGAGCCTCAGAACCCAGCCGTTGGTCTCCTTCCTGCGCTGAACCTGGGATCGTTATCGCTGCAGCTCTCCTCATATGTGGGAGGGGGGTCTGTGAACAGGGATACCAGTCGTTAGATGGCTGGCACTTCTTCATGGCAGTGGGTGTGGCAGTACAACAGAATGACTCCAAAAAAAAAAGTGAAGTATTCGATCAGGTATAAATAAGCATTTGTTACGCATAATCACCTTGTAGGTAGTTGCTTGTTCTGTTCTGCATGGCTGATGCCCTGTTAGTAGGTGCAGGTGTGGAATTTCTTCCTGAGAAGTGGATGGTGCCCTCCATAGGCCCGGCGGATGAATGTGCCCGGTCACGCAGGCTTTGGCATTGCCCTTGGTTTGGGGTATGTCGGAAGGTCCTGGGGGAGACTGGGGGCGGGAGGCCGGGAGAACTATGACAGGACTTGACCTGGGGGGCTCTTGTCTTAGCTGCTGCAGGGGTTGCCAGTTCATCAGCTGGAGGAGCAGTGGGGGTCACCGTGTGAGATCTGACCCTGGGCTGTGGAACAGGGGCGTCTGCTGGGATTGGGGGGGGCGCCCTGGCTGGTGCCACGGAGGGGCTGCTGATTGGTAGGTTCCCGATGTATATGGGTAGAGTCACTAACACCTCTGGACACTTCAGAGATACCTGCAGAGTAGCAGAATGACAGAGCTTAGTTTAACTTTTAAAATTTTAAAAATCAAATATCAAAGCCAATAATCAAAGCATGGATGGCATTTTTATTATTTGTCACCTTATTCCTTATTTACAGTGACACATACGTGTTTTGTTTTGCTATATTTAGAAAAGGAAACTTTTCTGATTTACAAGTAAAACGATGCATCACACAAATCCATTACATCCATTTACAAATTGCATCCACTCAGATTAAGAAGCTACAGTCCAAATGTTGCGAAGTTGAATGAATGAATGAATGAATGAACGAATGAATGAATGAATGAATGAATGCAGAATGACCTGAATAAAGTATTCAATAGCGATAAGGCGGCAGCCATCCAGTCCCGACTGTGGGAGGCTCGGAACCACGATCTGCTCCTTCCACTCAGTGTGGCCTCCTGCCTTAACCCCAGCGGCCTGCACCTCCGCGATCGTCCTTGCACTGATTATGGGCCGCTTGGTCTTGTACGTTACTTTCTGTCGAGGGACAAGAGCAGACAGATACATCTTCTAGTAATTAGGCTCCTCGAAATAATGCATCTCCATGTGGTTCTATTTAATTGGAGATTCTGCAGCCATGGATGCAGATCGTTCCAGGTGCACCTGTATGAGAGCGCCGAGCACGTGGCCGGTGTCTTTCCCCGAGTCGTTGTGGATTTTGGTGGTCAGCTCGATAACCTGGCCGGGGATGTAGCCTCGCATGCTGCATTTAGCGTTCAACACGACTGTCCCGGTCTTTACCAGGAGGTAGGTGAACTTCTTTGTGGCCTGAGATGAACTGGGTTTCTATGGAGTTAATATAAAACAAGAATAAAAACTCTGATTGGTTAGAGGAACACACACGTGAGAAGCAGCTCATGCTTAGATCCAAAACATTCAAACAATCCACCATCCATCTTCCAACCAGTTATCTAGTGCCGGGCCGCAGTCAGAAAAATTACTATAAATTTATATTGTTGCTTGACTAAGTTGTTTATGGACTGTGTGTAATGGGATGATGTAACTAATGTGAATATGATAGTTCTGGGTAGATCAGGAGCTTCATTTATCAAAGTTCTATATGTGCAAATAGATGCTCAAAATCTGCATGCAGAATTTTTTTTATTTTATTTTTTTTACACAAAATCCCAGATCTTTCAAACAAAACCTGACTGGAGAAAATGTGTATACTTACTGAAACTCGAGGGGAGGTGTACGCAACATTTTGGACAAATCGAGAAAAGGCGACACCCGTTGTCAAGCATCGAACTGCAGGTAAACCAGCAAAATGGCCGGGTGCATGCCAGCGATTCAACCAGTGCCTTCACATCCAACACAGTAAATCTATATAAATCTATATAAAAATAGCCTGTAGTCACGAGAATGTGATACGGCACAGGGGAGTTTCCAGCTACTGATAAGATCAGGGACTAAGTCAAGTTCACCTGGGTTTGACTTCTTTTTCCCCCCCAAGTAAGATTGGCATCAGGGCAAAAATACTCAAATGACAGGACCCAACAATGCCCATGACACGGCATAATGACGTTCTTGAAAGTGACTACATAAATGGAAAGATTAGAAGAAAATACGTCTTCATGGACCACCAAGATTATTTTTACTTATTTCTTTACTGTTTGCATTATGTGTAATGTCTTTGCATTAAATGTATGTTTCCCTGTGCTATGGATGAAGAGGCAAACATAAAAACTACATTTGCAGTGATATCCAATTTTCCTAATGTAATATGAGCAACTCACTGCGGTGTGACTGCGATAAAGGCACCTCATATCATAGTTTATTTATAAAATGCACATTACACTATACAGCATTAGATGCAGACAACAGAATGTAGTAATTCAGCCACTTTTGTGAAATGAAAGTCATTTCATTCATGTTAATGCGCAAGTCATGTGTTGCCAACATGATACTGATACATTCGAGTTTCACGTAACACATCAGTATCTCCAAAAATGTGGGTTTACCCTCGATAACTGCAGTAATACTGACCCTGTCCACAGAAATTCATCTCTCTATCTTCAGATTCAGCCACATTTTTCTCAGGGCATTTTCTAAAGCTGACAGCATTTACTGCAGCAGTGATGTCTTGCCATTCAAGACACATTTTTAGATTTAAAGGGGCCCAATTATGCTTTTCCAGGTCTTTCCTTTAGTGTGTTACATAACTTTATGTGCATGCAAATGATCTGCAAAGTCTTAAGGCCCAAAGATTGCATCAAAGGGAGTAATTCTCACTGTAATTGTCACTTCTTCTCTAATTTGCCTCTATGTCGCACAGTTCAAAATTCCTCTTTTAATTTTTTTTATTTATGGTTGCTTTCGTCAGACTTAACAACCAGAAAGGCTTGATTTAAATATGATATGAAAATGTAATTTATTGATCATTTATGGTTATTTGTGGGCGGCAACTGGGCAGGATCTCAGGCTCATATGCGTATTTACTAGAATGTTCCAACATTCCCGAGTGGAAATGTGTGTACGCCAGGTTTGATAAATCGAAATTTTTTATGCATATGAATTTTTTTTTTTTATATTGAAACTTCCACAAATTTTGGTGAACAAGGGCCCTGGACTGTAGTGTCTGCTGGATTCTATCTCATCCCCTGTTGGGGGGGCACAGTGGTTAGCGCTGTTGGCTCACACTTCTGGGACCAGGGTTGAAGTCTCTGCTATGGCTCCTGTGTGGAGTTCTCCCCCTGTTATTGTGGGGGTTCCTCCATAACAGGGTCTTTCAGCCCAGCATGCCTGAACTGGTAACCCTTGGATTTACAGGTCTCGTCTGCTACATTATTACTTTCCGTATTTGTTGGAAGTGCACTGTTGTGCTTCATATCTGTTTTTCCAGTAAGATGCAAATTCTTTTATGCAACACTGGGGCGTCCCTGCTGAAATCCTGCCAATTCAAAGTACATCCTCAACTTTTGGTATTGTAATGAACAAGATTCTGTCGTTTCTTTCTGTCAAACTGCTTTTTCACGTTTGGCCAGAATTGTTCTGTTGTTGACGACTGGCTGTTCTATAATTAGAAGTGTTCCAATTCAAATCAAAGGAAAGAATTAATGCTGATATAAAGTATCCACGGAGCTTATCACCTCAATATCTGGAACTTCGTTGAGGTTGAGGGGCTTAAGCAGGTAGAAGGGTTTGACAGCATTGTAGTCCTTAGAGAAGCGAGGTGTTTCTATGACTGATGTCAATCGGTAAACAGTTCTTCCAAATTTCCCATCGAAGGACGTTGGAGAAGACTCTACATGGGATAAGAACAGATTGTTCATGCCAGTGAAACATTTTGTGCTGAGAAATTAATCTATAACAAGGTTATAATCTATAACAATCTATAACATGGAACAAAAAGGTTTCTCAGTCCCTACCGAAGCAGATAACCACCTGTCCATTTAAAGCGCATAGTAATGAAAGTCATAAATCTACATGTGGGCCATAAATCTACACGTTGGCCAATGCCCACGAGAAAAAGCACAGACAGGTAAGAGCAGATGGGCGGCTGTCAATGGCCAGGAACAGCTATGACCTGGCATTAGCAGAATGTACACAAACACATAGGAGAGTCACGCTGAGAATGAATGAGGTATGGCTGGTCTTTTCCTCCAACGGATTACAGAACTACAATATTCATTTTTCATTTACTTCATCCTTGATGAGTACAGCATCCAGTAATAAAAACAAAAATAAAACACTAACAAAGAAAATTAACCAAAGGTGTGAAATGGATTTTTAAAAACTAAAGAACAACTGGCTAAATAAAATAAATAAATAAAAATAATTGATACTTTATTGATCCCTGTAGGTGAGAGCAAGCTGGCTGCAAATGAATTAAATTCAATAAATAAATAAGAATAAACTAATTAATTACGTTAAATATTCATAAACATGGAATTCAAAAAAGCTATCTGTACATAAAGATAAAGATAAGATAAAGATGCTATATTGTCATTGTACAAGTACAATGAGATTTCGTTTGAAGTGCACCAGCAGACACACAGTAAAAAATAAATTAAATATGTACACACACACATATACACTCATTCACAGTGAATAAGGTGCTGGTAAATTAGTGCAATATAATCATACTAATGAATGGTTATGATTTGTATAACATCTTGTTTAATAAAAGTGAATAAGTCTGAAATAGGCAGGATAACGTAAGCAACACCTGAAACTGTGGCAGGGCGAAGCCTGAATCGTAACATGAATGTATGCAGAACAACAAGTCTATCAAGACGTATCTGATCTCACCTGGAATGAGAAACTGGAAAGGAAAGCTGTGCTCCCCAGGGGTCAGTGTGCCTGAAGAAGAACAGCAAGAAGAAGTAAGACGACGGAGCAGGCGGCTCACGTTTCCCCCAGCACCGTCGCGCAGACTTTAGTGTGTCATTAAGAGAACAAAGGATCAGGCATGTTCAAAGACACACAAAGGGAGAGAAACATGGGAGAAATGACAACAAATGCAATTATGTGTCATTAATAACTGAAGGTCTGGTTCAAACCTTGAATTATAACCAATTATATGCAGAAAAAAAATAATCAATCCTGAGAAACTAAATTACAGTCCCACTCATTCATGGAAATATGGGCTTTTTTTTTGCAAAATCTTGCAAAATGACATAACAAATTCCAGCTTACACCTGTTCTACAGCCAACGCCTAATGAAAGATCAGAGTCTCTCCAGAAACTCTCTCACTGTTTTTGCACTTGACATCATATGAATGCAACTATGCCGAATGTAAGAACAGGTCATGATGCAGGAGACACAGACAGACAGATAAATGCTGAGAGATAAACAGAGAGAAAGTAGGTCAGTTAAACCAAACATCTGCTGTGGTTTGAGATGGTGGCACTGAAGCTGAGGAGAAAAGTATTTTTTTAATCCTCTTTCTTGACAGAGCTGAGTGGACCACTGTTGACCCTATTTAAACACTAGCTACAATTCATATACTTCTTAAATACTAGTATTATTATGATATTACCAGAGATACTACCAGATATTACCATAGTTACTCTAACTACTGTCATTTTACAGTACAAACTCCCTTGATTTACAGCATTTAACAAAGTCTTGTCACTCGCTCCCCTCACTTTCCCTGATGGAGCCCAGATCAGCTACCTATCAGTGCCTTGCGGGTGTAAAGACATGATTGTGACTCACCTATATCTGCCAGGGACAGAGTGCTATTGAAGTACTGTTCCTCCAGGACCCAGGAGGAACTGTTTTCCCGATTGGACACACCACAGAAGCCATGGCAATTCACCTTGATGGCTGCAGGGAATTACAAGGGTTACATTGTTACATTGTAGTACTCCGTCCCACCTTCAGGAACAAATTTTACAACTTCATATATCAAGAATGTATTCACAGGGTTCAAATATCAGCTATTTTTTAACAGCATGTTCCAGCATGAATATTTTTAGACTGATTACTGATTACCTTGGGTATTCCAAGGTATTACATGGTTTTATTTTTTTAGACAAGACACGCTGTTGTATGAGCAGAGCCAATGCACTGCTGGAGAAGTTCAATTTCACATATAGAAGGCAGGTCTCTATCAATGTGTATTACTGCATTGTAAGAGTCTCCAATTCAGCAAGATCGGTCTGCATGAGGTTAAATAAAAACCTGTCATGAACCCTAAATGCAAGGCTTTAGCCAGCTCATTTGCTAGATATAAAGCTCTCCCCACTAAACCACAGATGTGTGACTTCAGACGGGAATGCGGCCCAGATGGGCAGATGTCTCTGTTTCAGCTGTCTATTAATATTTCATGGCTATATAAATATGCCAGATACATTTCAGGAGAAAACAGCAGGGTTACTGTGAACCTCAGTAGTATCTCAACTTCCCGCCCCCCAAGTGGGACGTCCCTGCTAGAGGACCTCAGCCAGGCCAAGCTCAACAAGGTCTTTATGGAGACAGACAATGAAAAACAAGACGCGAAACAAGCTTTGCACACTGTCTACATAAAGCGCAACATCACACACATACATACACAGGCTTTAATTTGGGATTTTCTGACAACTGATTTCTATATTTTCTCCAGTTAAAATGAATGGATGTGCATAGAGCATCATGGCCTTTGCATGGGGTGGGGGGGGATTCATTCGCTTCAACAATCCACAGAGCCACAGTACAGTGCGAAAGTCTTTGGCAACCAAAGAAGATTATGTCTAAAGCCCACATATATGTACTCAGAAAAAAACACTGCTTAACATAATAATATGTACGCATTAACAGAATTACAATAAAAAGAAACAATAATTTCCCCCGTCTTCCCAAAAGCTGCAGATTTTTTGTTGGGTGGCCAGAAGAGCACCACCCACCACCCACTCACCACTAGCTCACTTAACTTTAATAAATTGATTCTGATCATCACAGCAAAAAGTGGTCTGTTAGTGGTCAACTGCCTGAGTATATTGGATAGTTACTGTAAACACTGAGGTGATTTGATTGGAGGTTTTGAAATGATTAAGGCAACACGCTTTGCGGTTTCCTGGTTGTTCTTTTGCGGGTGCTAAGTAGGGTGAAAGGGGCAGTCTGGCCACACTTGGGGTTTTAAGAGACCAGTGGTTTACTGTCAATGTATGTCACTGTCATTACCTACAGTATGGTCAAGAGTTGTGGGTAATATGTAAAAATACAAGTGGCTAGAATGAGGTTTCTGCATATGGTTGCCGGCTCAATCTCTGTGATCTGGTGACGAGTCTGAAGGGATCCTGAAACAGAGCCAAAGGTTCATCAGAGAAGGAGGAGTTTACTAAGATTTTTCTGGGCACACCATGAGGATGCCACCTGATTGGCTATTCCAGACGCATCCACTGAGTGGAGGCCAATGGCAGACCCAGGAGAAGCGAGGGAATACTGTGTCTGGCTTGGGAACATCTGGGGATTCCCCAGAACGAGTCAGAGTCTGCAGTCTGGCGCCAAGATGGCGATAAACATTATATATATATAAATTACATATAAGCGACTGGTCTGCACTGCCTCAAAAAGGTAGTGTACTTCAATAACAGCCAAGTTATGTATAGAAGTAGTAGCATATTAGCCAACTTCTGGTATAAAGATACGCTTTATAAGAAAGACTCCTCATTTTAAAGCAGAAAAATCTAATATCTTGTTACAGTTCGACCCAGAGATGTCCTCTTGGATGTCGAAACTGCAGTGCCCCGTCTTTGCAAACTAAATCATTTGTGAGAATCATAATTTCAACGCATACATTCTTTCCCTAATTTAGTTTCCTGTAGCCAGAGTTGGTCTCTTGGTAGTACAGTGTGAAATCAGACTGAATCATAAAAAAAACATTTACTTTTCCTTATCATGGTGCTGTTTAGCAGTTTTATCACTTGAATGTTTATTAAGAAGGAAAGGCTCAAAATCCACAATGTTTCAACAGAATCATTATCTAACAAACTTAAAGAGCACAATGAAAACCTTACAAAATCTGATAAGCCACTTCATTTTGAGCTGCAGAACCAGCAAGTCCACTCTACTCTAATTAAGACAAAAACAGAAAAGCGACTGGTCTACACTGAGAACTACAAACACTGTGTGATTATCACAAACTGTACATCCATCCATCCATCCAGTTTCTGTAACCACTTATCCCATTCAGGGTCACGGGAGGTTCGGAGCCTATCCCGGAGGCTACAGGCACAAGGCAGGGATCAACCCAGGATGGGGCGCCAACCCATCACAGGGCACAAGGCAGGGAACAACCCAGGATGGGGCGCCAACCCATCACAGGGCACAAGGCAGGGAACAACCCAGGATGGGGCGCCAACCCATCACAGGGCACAAGGCAGGGAACAACCCAGGATGGGGCGCCAACCCATCACAGGGCACAAGGCAGGGATCAACCCAGGATGGGGCGCCAACCCATCACAGGGCACAAGGCAGGGAACAACCCAGGATGGGGCGCCAACCCATCACAGGGCACAAGGCAGGGAACAACCCAGGATGGGGCGCCAACCCATCACAGGGCACAAGGCAGGGAACAACCCAGGATGGGGCGCCAACCCATCGCAGGGCGCAAGGCAGGGAACAACCCAGGATGGGGCGCCAACCCATCACAGGGCACAATGCAAGCTGTACAATTCCAGATTAATATTTCACATAAGACCTGGATTATCAGGATACCTGGACCTTAACTATGAACATGAAAAGTGAGAGTTCCAGGGTACTGTTCCAGGGTACTGTTCCACAGCGAGGGAGCCACACATTCACATACATTGTTTGGTCTATCGAGTTTCCCTACTACTCACAGAGAAAACAGGCAATGGAGAAATCAACAGGAAGGTACGAACACATTTACCCTCAAAGTCAAAAAATCTTCCTGTTCGACAGACAATCAAACGTGCGAAAACACTCATCCAGACACAGAGGACATTAGCGTGTTTGACAATATAATCAACACGATACAAGATGAAAGTCATTTCCTACAGCTTCTGTCCTCATTTCTGAAAAGCCTAGGAGGATGATGGATGTTGTGTGGCTTCCTAGAAACTCTGCAATCATTTCCTCCACCACACTGGGAGGTCAGGCATCCAAGCGGAAATGAGCTGCAGCACCAAAATAAAAGATCACCAGCGAATACCAAAAGGGAGGAGGCAAGAACTTAGACTCAGCAGTAGCTGGCGAAACTGTAATGATGTGAGAACTATGTCACTAAGTAACCTTAATGTGACAGTCAATGTTACATTATTACATTAATGAGACAATGTTACATCTCAAAAAAAAAAAACAACAAACTTGAACAGTGGGACTAACTGCTAGTGAAGCTAACGTAAATTACCCAAATGTGCGCTATTCAGGCTTTTGAGAACTTAACTGGGGCAGCAGAAATAAGGAATGATTATTTTGGCAGTCATACAAAGTCATGTTTACCCAAAATGTTCAAGCAACAGCTGACTGAAGCACAATGTTTTTGAGGTGACTAGAGCTATAATGGAGATGAAGAGAAAAGCAAAATGCACTAGTTGTGTTTTATCCAACTATAAGAGAATAAATACACCAAAAAACCGCAGTGCCCCATGAAATCTCCTTAATGAGACGTCTCTGAAACTGAAACTCAATACGCCTTTTTGTTTATCCCAGTCTGCCTGTTTGTGCTACTCGCTGGAACAGCAGCTATGGCTAACATGTTATATTCCAAGAAATACTTTTGCTCTGAACACGAAGTCAATGGCTACTTTAATTACCTAAATACATAACATAATGATCACAGACAAAGTCCATCTCAAAACAAACTTGGATGACTGGTGTAATGTGAACGCATTAGTTTAATTTCCAGTTAAGCATCATTCCACAAATATATCCACCATGTATTTGTTTACTGTAAGCAGACGAAAAGCGATTGGGCTACACAGAGAAAAACAGGCTGGAATCACTCCCAGACCTCTCTCAGAATACCACACGGCCCACCAAACCTGTCAGACTGCTCTGCCACTGGAGAGAGAAGCACTGCCCCCACCCTGTTTGACTGATGCACGCCATTTGAATGGCTGTGCTCAAACGAAGCTGCACAGTGGCCGTGACAATGGAGAAACAGGGTTGGGGTCCCTCGCATTTGCCATTGTACCCTCCATCAAACACCACCTACCAAGGGCGCGCTCTTAAAACCTTTTATTTTATTTTAATTGTAAAAACATTCATCCTAAAACAAATAAGCCCTGTCTCTCCCAGAGTAGTGGCTAGAGATTGTCTGCTTATAATAGGATGGCATCCTGTCCAGTGAGTACAACCCCCCCCCCACCCTCCCCCCAACCCAGACAAAAGCACATGGTTAGAGGCTGGATGGGTTACTAATAACAAGAGCAGCATTTTCCAAACCAGAACCCATTACAAATTAAGTCAAGAATATCACCTTGCATTAGCAGTAAAAGACATGGGAGATATTTAAGCCTTTAGCTCTCAACTGTCTGCCTTGTCCTGCAGAGGCCAGTTGTCCCACAGAGCAGCATGATGGAAAAGCCCAAACTCTGACAGCACGGCATCTCTCTGCAGACCGCAGCCAAAGCAGGGACTTACCAGGATCACAGACACTGGACAGAACGACAGTCTGTAACAGGGTACTGAGGCACACAAATTCACAAACCAAGGGCAACGTCTTATCATGGCTAATCCCAACTAAAACACATGACTATGTACTGAGTCAGAACTCAAAGAAAACTCTTGTGAAAATGGAGAGGACATGCAAAGTCCACACAGGGACAGGAAACAGCCCAGAACCCAGAAGCTGCCATCCTCCTCCCATAACCTTGGCTCACCTCCATCCATCCATCCATCCATCCATTCATCCACCCACCCACATCTGCTTGTCCTATACAGGGTCACAGGATTTCGGTGCCCGTCCCAAAAGCAAGGGGCACATGGCAGGGAATAACCCAGGATAAGGATCTGACCCGTCTCCGCTGGGCACACCTATTTATATATAACCTATCTGTCTGTCAGCCATGTATGAACACTTGCTTGACTTGGCTGCTCTCTTCCTGCGGCAGGAGTAAGAATAGATGCGGCGTTGACGTCCATCTCGGCCCCTCTTAACATCAAGAGTCTTGGCACAATTGCAACTCCATCAGAGACTCAGCCCAAAGTTATCCGCCCCACTGACGCACTGAGACATGCGTGCGAGGCCCTAAACTCCCAGCTGCCCCAGCCCTCCGTTCGCAACTGTACATCGCTTCAGATAAAAGCATCTTATAAATCAATAAATGGAAAGATAATGTGACATAGACGCTTGTAACGGCTCTGTAGGTATAACTCTTGTGTGTGCATGGTACGTTTCAGAAAACACATCCATGAAACAGCAGGAGCACATACGTCTATCCTATGTGTGCCTGGTTCATACTCAGAAAAATGACACTGTTTAACACGTTTTTTAAGTCTGCATATTACGGTATGAATTTTTTTTCTGGCTTTGGCAGGTGCTCTACACACAGCTACATGCCCAAATCATGCTGGTATTTCAGCAAAACAACCCAGTTCGTGTCTTATTACATACTCGGCTGTCTAGTGACAAGCGCGGCCCTCGGGGCACCCTGACGCCGTCAGCCAGGAAGCAGAACTCTCCTGAGTACCGCCGCCAGGAAAAGGTCACCCTGGTTTCCTTCCAAGATTTAAATTTCCCCTGATATCTGACAGGCTTTTACCATCTGAAATATCAGGCTGCTTTGCTTTAACATAAGCTGTGCGGTGCCTTGGAAGACTGCGTGTAAAAAGTCAGCAGTGTGTCTGGAAATGCTTCACTAAAATGACTAAAAGACTCAGAGCTGTGAGCTCTGTGTGCGGACCTGTCCGATCCAACACTGTGTCTCCATGTCTGAGATGGGCTTCCTTATCAGCGGCGAGTACCAAAAAAGTCATGTCGCTATGGAAGAGTGTCGACTCGGGTGCCTCCAGGAGGAGTCATGAGTCAGACATGGAAGAAGGTGGGGGGGGGGAGGGCATTTCATAAAGTAACAACAGCCATATTGTCTCTGTTTTGGTACAGCAGCTGGGACAGGCCTCACTTCCTATCTAGTGCTGTTTATCTTTGCACCATCAATGAAACAGACTTTTCGCTGAATGTAAAAGCAAGGAGAGTGATATAAATACAACCGTACTGATAAAAATAAGGTGTCCATTTTTGAGATTTAAATAATTCTGTGTGGACGGAAACCATGCACTGTTTCAGGAGTCTGTTGTTTTAAGCTTGTAAGCTTGAAAGTGCTAAATAAACCTTCCTGGAATAATCTAGCAAACTATAATGAGAGAATAGCAACGAAAGCGAGTCAGATGACTGAAACTGCACGTCACTCACTCCACCTATCCCATGTTCTGTTTCACCGTGATTACTGTGCTCTGTTCTGCTTATTCAGTCAACCGTGTGCTCTCGGGAGTTTTACCAAAATGTTCTGAGGGTCGAATGAAAAATGACTGGTTCAGAGAGATAACCAATGAGAGTGTAGAGGAGGTGGGTCTAAGCAATGCCTGGAGGCAAGACCAAGACACCTGATTGGTTGGTCCCACCTCATCTAGTTGCTTAGACCCACCTCCTCGATTGGTTATTTCTCTGAATTAGTCATTTTTTCATTCTGCCCTCTGAACATTTTTATGCAAGTAAAACTCCCACAAGGCAACTTAGAGAAGCCTTATTCATTACATTTCCTCTGTTCCTTCACACAATCCTACAATTCCTGACCAAAACAACTCTTTTCATGTATTCTATTTTGCCTGTTGCATTAATGACTGCCCAGCCCCTATACACCACAGGAGGAAACCCTGTCCCTGCAATAAACATTTTCCATGTTCATCCTATGTTGCAATTAAATACGAAGGTACATGGTATCTAAACTATTACCACTGATGCACCAATGTGGAAATTTTGCTTAATACCGATATATTTTTTCTAATATTACCAATAACCAATATTTGCTAAATTAGTGCTTTTAAAAATATCAGCATAACAGCAGATGGAAAAACATGTCCTGCTAACTTTGAATACTGATTAAACACCAGCTAGCAATTCAGACCAAGATCGACACATCAGGCCAATGTTGACGTCCTGAGTTTTAATGTAAATCAGACGATACTGATATGTTAACCGATATATCACACATCTTTATAAAATTAAGATTACGGCACACGGCTGAGAGAGCGCAGGTCCCCTTGCGAGTTCACAGCGGGTGACTGCACAAGGAGGAATATGTCGCTCTCCCCACTGGCCGAGTGACCTCCCGGCCCGCCCACCGCTTGCCCTCACCATGTGTTCGCATCCAGCTAGCTCAGCATTCTCTCTCACCCCGACACCCACTTCATACTGGTTTCTCAAAGACAGTGGGCTGCGTTTAGCCCAAACTTGACCAAGTGACACTTTTGGTGCACGTGCAATGAAAACGAAAGCAACAGATAGATTTGTCAATTTGCAAAACGTATGCGGTCAAAAAATGTTTCCTGTACACGGCATTCCAGGAAGCACAGGACACAAGCATGAAACATTCTGAACTGGCCCACTGATCCATCAACCCACAATCACACACTATGGACAATACAGAGATACAAAACCATCTACACTGGTGAGCAAAGAGGAGTAGCCAGAGGAAAGCCATGCAAACATGCAAATTCGGTGCACACAGAGCAGAGCTTCGCACAGCAAAGATATGAGAACACAGGGCCACACGCTGAAGCATCATGACACTAGAAATGCACTGATCCGATATTTGGATCAGTATTGGCGCCGATCAAGACTTATTTGACAAACTGGGTATCAGTCATACGTGACCGATCCACGTCCGATACTTACTAATTTATGTTTTAGCAGTCTCTAAAAAGATAGCTCCGATTTCACGTTAAATCTATTTGTACACTCGCACCGCAGCTCTTTCCCATTTTAGCTGTGTGTTTTCAGCATTCAAGCTGAACTCTAACGCTGCCACTCAGTGTTTTTGCCACTCAGTGGGTGCGAGCGCGGTGATTTCCGCCTGCTGTGACGTCATGCAAATACCCTTTTGCAGTACGAGGAGCGTAAGAAAATCAAATGAGAGGATGACAGGAGTATTTTACGCATTTGACAACAACTAGTAGCACAGTGATTTGCAATCTTTGTAACAAACAAAGTTTTGATAGGTGGGAGTAGCGTTTAGTAGGAAATCCCACTAAACAAAGCGCAAGACAAGTAATATGAAAAAACCAACTTGGTGTAGCTTGATGATGTTACCAGTGGGAGAAAAAATGTGTGGCTTTTTAAGCATTCGCCACTTGCGTATGATCACTTAGAAGACATTCCAACTGAACTGCAAATGCCTCATAAACGCTTAAAACAAGATGTACAAACAAGGTGGAACGGTACGTTATGTATATTTCTAGTAGTCTAATTAAATACTTTTTATCTATATGTACTATTTGAAAAATATTAATAATATATAAAGAATAAATATATATTTATTATATTAAAATATTAAAGTAAAAATAGCTCTTGTACCAGAATCTGTATCGGTATCAGCAATTGTGAATCGGATAACTGAAAAAATGTGTATCGCCCATCCCTATATGACACCCCATGTACCCTCTCTCTCAGTCTGAAGTCAACCAAGCAAAGTTTATCCAGTCTATATATTTTCATTTCCACCATGGAATAATATATCAGAAGAGCCATTCCATGTTGGCCTAGCTAAACTAAGAATAAAGAAAACGATTATGTTTGCAACCTACGAAGCTGTGGTTGCCTCATGACCCAACACAGTTAGGACAAATGGATGGTTTTAGTTATCCAGAAGCTGCAATAACCTGCTAGTCCAGTCCACAGTCCGCCATTCCACCAATTTGCAGTCATCAGAAAGAATCTATATTGAAAGAGTCATTTATAAAAACGTCACTAGTCATTGTCTCATGGTGGTTGGTTGCATAGTTCCTTAATTTGATGGTGGTTGGACAGCACGATGTAGCTGTGAGTGACAAGTAGGTTATGGTTTCATAGACGTCACCCCAGCATGACATGAAGCATGCTGATGTTGCCCCTGTCACTGACAAACCAGCCAATCAAACACAGCCTTACAAGGGTAGGCATGTCCTCAATGTCAGGAATGTGGAAATTTGTCCACAAATACAAAGCTTCCCCTTAGGAACACTTCAATTGATGCGGCATTAAAAACAAAGACCCCTAAAAGAGAAAAAAACATCATTATGGCGTCACACAGTAACATTTGCATAAGAAATGAAAACTAATTCCAACTACATTTCTCCAACCCCACTCTACAGAGTGGCTGTTTCAAATTGCCTTACACAAACTAACAAGTAAACAGCACGACAGCCAGATTGTTATCAAAGAATAATTCGGCCTTGCTTCTTTTTGGTTAATTCACAAAAAACGATGCTAGCCAAAGTGCTTTTTTCAGTAACCAGTGAAGGTATTCTTCACAATGTGGTATGACTCGAAATGTCTAATTAATGTGAGTGTTTCAATCCTATCTTTGTCTATATGTAAACACATTTATGTTGTTACAATAGTCAGGTCAACTATCATTCAGGTTCTAGAACCACTGGCTCTGACCTCCTACAGTTCCAATCCTTTTACGCCTGCCATGTCACAGGAGGGCTGAGAGCATCATCACAGACACCAGCCACTTCACCCATGCCCTGGTTACTCCACTATACCCCAGTAAACAGTATAGGAGCACCTCTGCCTACACCACTCACAGAGACAGCTCCTTCCCACAAGAGATAAGGACTGTAAACACCCTTGTATACACTTACACAACGCCCTACAATTTTGCTGTATTTACTAGCAAATCTTCTGCTCTGGTTTTGCACACTCCTCTTGCCCTATTCCACCATGGTTTTGTTTGTCCCACTGCTGGATCATACTAACTTGTATTTATTGTGCCATTACACTCTGATGTCTTGATGTCGCACTACGGTCTTGCTGAATAATTGAACTGTCTTGTGTTACTCTGCTGCCAGATCTGGGAGGGGCAGGGACTTTTGTTTTGAGGCGTAAAGTGACTTTTATTCTGAAGAAGGAAGAGGAAATGGATAGTGTTCTCCCAAAAGCCTCTGATAGATAAAGAAATATACTGTTGAGCAGGCAAGCTTGGTGGGACCAGGTTGCAGAAATTGTTGTTGAAAGAAGCAAGTACTGGGATAAACTGGGATTAACTTAACTTACTGGCAACCTCCAGGGAAGCTACTGGTGGGCAAATGTTTTCATTACTGTTTGTTGGCGCTGTTTAGCATTGTACAGCACAACCTGTAGTGAATGAGGTTTAGAATGTTTGCTGGCAGAACTGACAAAATTGTTTAGCTAAGCTGTTGTATCTTCTTTCTTGTTAGCTTTGCATGCTATGCAGTATGCTTATATGTTTGTGTGTTAGCTCCTGCAATAGCTATGAATGTTTGGCCCTGATGTGTGCTGATGTTTAATGCTTGGCCTGCAGGGTTGTGTTGCTGAAGGTTGCGAAGGTTGATTCTTGATTGGAGAAGAGATTAATGTGCCACATGTAGAGAACCAATAGTAATGTATTATTTGTGTGTTTTCTTTCCTGTTGTTTTTGAAGGTTTTCAGCCTAATTAAGTAGTTAGATACTTAACTAACTAAACTAACTGACTAATTTGGTGACTCATCTGGAATAAAAGGATATTAATGACATTTTTTGAGTTGAGCCTTGTAACCCTGAAGTTTGTGCAGAAGTTAAGACAATACCCTAATAAATTGACAGTTACACTCCCTCAACACTACAAGAGGAGACTGTGTATTTACTAAATAGACATGACAAAAAAATTACCTGAATCAATGCTTCAAGCATCAGTTTTCAGTTTTGATTCAACTTTCTGACATTAACCTATTTTGCTAAATTTATCTGATGATTCATTTTACATGAAATGAAACAAACTGTTCATGACATTGCCTTTGTTAATTAGTAATATGGCATCCAGCTCATTTTTAACACTGAGAGCCACGCACAGTAATCATTTATCGTCCTAACAGCTCTGGCAAAGAAAAGTTATGACAGGAAATGGTGTACAGGCCATACATTAAACCACACTGTGATGAAACCTCTGTGACTATCGGAGAGAAACACAACTAATTCTCAGGCTTCTATCCATCGTCTAAATGCTTAAATTGGTCAAGGTTATGGGGGGTGTAGCCTATCCAAAGTGGCAAAGCACTTTCACACACAATCATACTTGATGCGCGATTTAGGGATTCCAATTAGCCTAAACTGTATGTCTTTGGACAGTGAAATGTAACTAGAGTACCCAGAGGAACCCTTCAACAACAACAAAAAAGAAACATGCAGGATTGAAACCCCCAACGATGGCGCTGTGAGGTAACAGGGCTACTCATCCAGGCAGGTCTCATTCCCGCAGGGCAGTAAGCAAAGCGCTCAGCGGCTGCTTTATGAAGCAGACCTGCCCGTCAAGTCCAACACTCTGCTTCCCCAAACAACAAATCACGCGGATGCAACTGAATATAATAAGGTCCATGCAGACAGGTTCAAAGGGGTCAGTCACTGTGCTGCTAAGCATTAGTACTGCTAAGATGCGTGATTTAACTTATTTTTAAATCGTGTATATGCTTGTGCTTCCAGCATCCCAGAAACAGCCACTTTTCACACACTACGGTGTCCACGGATTCCAGAGAAAAAGGTGTGATGAACAAAATGCACCTGGCAACTACTGTATTCGGCGCGTATTTAATATTAGTCTTGTCCTAAACTAATTAAGCTGTAATTCAAGGCGACGGAAAACAGACCGAAGTTGTTTCTTGGTGAACAGAAAACTCAACTTTACATATAAAACAAGATTTTCCGGTGACGCATCAGGTTAGAAAACACAGCAGTTTCAATATTCTGTTTCAGCGAAGACACTAAATTATTTATATGACTGTCAAAACAGATGCTTTCAAATTTCTTGAAAGTAATTTAACCTGTCTATCCAAAATAATACTTTTAGATTAAAAAATAGGTGGAAGATTTTAAAAGTACGTAAAAGTTATTACATTTAACTGAAACACCATGATGTATACTGAAAGCGCAGAAGTACATATCCGACATCAGTACAGTAAGAAACAGCAAACAGTTTAAGCTGAATAACAGTAAGCATCTTGCCTTACTTTTATATTGCAAAGTTCGGCCAACCACGATTTTCACGGCGCCAGTAATGCATTCCCCTGGGCTGTAGACCACCTTATTGCTGCCGAAACTGATCTCAAACACTAAGATCTTGCCCATGTCGCTGCCGGCCGTCTACAGGAAGGCGAGCATTCAGTCGGCAAAGGAAAGCGCTTCTCCCCGCTTTCGGCCCCTACGCACTTCTTTCGACACGCGACTGGTTATCAGCCAGCGAAGTTTACGTCAAAACGAGGCCGGATGAGGGCTCCCTTTAACCTTTTTGTTTGTTGTGACTCAGTCCACAAGGGGCGACAATGTAAGTCTAGTGTCATGTTCACTTATCCAGTGCGAAAAGTTACACTGAAACAGGAATTATAATCAGCCCTAAATGGCAGCTGTGCTTACATTTATTTCAGCCCGTAAATATGTGGTGTCTTTTGAAAAGACCAGGCAAGTCCAGGCAAAAAGATTTTACTACCTAAGGTTATTGGAGAATCAGGGAAAATGATCCCTTTTCTGCTTTAGTACAGATCTAGAAGAATGGATTTTTATTAATCATAATAATTCTTCAGTGGAGGGTAAGGTGGCCGATTACCTCCAAAGTTATGAGTTTCATCCCTGTTCTATGTGTTGAGGTGGCATGCTCATGTCGTATCAGTATTGGTGTCCCTCCCAAAAATCCAGTCACATCACTAAATTTTTACTGGAAATGGATGAATAGACCAGTTTTTTTTCCTCTGTCTCTGTGACATCATGGCTGAATTTTAGTTTCTCGATCAGTACAAGTTGTACTTGAGTCTATTAGCATTTTTAGGGTCACTCCCCGGGGCAAATCCTCAGTATACTGGGCATGCTTTCATTAATAAAGACAAAGGTATAGTGAGATGGCTAGTCTCTGTTGTTAACGGTTGACTTAATCCAGTGTTTTCCAATCTGGTCCTCGGGACCCACAAACGGTCCACGTTTTTCCTCCCTTCCAGCCTCCTGCCAGACAGTCCACATTTTGGGAGCTGGGAGGAAGCAAAAACATGGGCCGTCTGTGGGTCCCCGAGGACCGTGTTGGGAAACACTGGCTTATTCTGTTCCCCGAATGGAACCCATCTGTCGCCTCGATAGCACAACAATTCAAAAAGTTTTTAACAGATCTTTTTCAAAGACAAAATATATAGGCGAAGACCTGGAACTGATCAAATTTTGAGACCGATCACACCAAAATTGAAGTAGCTTCATTTAATGTCAGCAAATGGGTAGGTAAACGTGACAACTCAAAAAGTGTTTGATGGGTCATATTTCATCTTCAGGAAAAACATTTTATGAACGAAGATCTAAATCTCATTTCATTTCAAGACAAATTGCACCAAAATTGAATCACCAGCGCTAGGTGGCAGCAAAGGAAGTAAGGTGCAGCAGCAGAAGACACTTCATCTTGTGAACACAGTAACTCTACAAGTATTTGATGAATCTTTTTCAAACTTCCCAGGAACGTTTTATATCTTTAGCTTATTTCATTTTGACACACTTCACACCAAAATTGCGGCAGTATCACTTAGTAATGGCACATGAAAGGACTGTCACAGATGCAGATCTGATGAACCTGATTACATTGAGACAATTCACACAAAGTTGGGATTTTAATAATGATTTTTTAGAGAGATGGGGAAAGAATTTGGGGTTAGAGATTGTAGAGGTTGGGGGTGTGGGAGGAGTAGAGATTAGATGGGGGTGCCAGGGCCATCTAGGGAGTACGTTGATATTGTTCTGACAGCATGAAGTTTATTTACTCTTTTGGTTCAGAACATCTTGGAGGAGTGCTCTCAGCTGTAAAACCTATATTAAGCCTGACTTTATTTATAATCCTTGTCTAGATGGTGTATGTTTCTTAGGGCTAGTCACTACTATGCATGATATTAGCAGCTGCCTAGGGTGCCAACTTCTTCCAGTTGTCCACTTAGCCAGGCAGTGTGCACCATCTGAGGCAAAGAGATACTGGCTTACTTGCAGCACTGCCAGAATCAATTTGTACCTTTGAGGGTACAATTACTTTTCACTGGGGCTGTACCCTCAAAGGTCTGCCAGTTGTACTCTAGCTGTAGGTAAATGTACCCTTTAAGATGCAGAAATGGACTTTGTGGAACAGTATTACAGAATTGGGGATACATTAATGTTGTTTGTACCTTGAGGGACAAAATGGTCCCAGGGTTGTACCTTGCTTTCTGACAGTGAGCCCTAGAAGTCCTTGCACTCTCCAAACAATTACACGATGTGGGGCACTGACCTGCCAGCCAGTTTCACTTAGGCGCCTGGCAGCACCATGCTGTCACAATGTGGGGGGAGGGGAACGGTGTCAAGGATGATTGCAGGGTGTGACCAAAAAGCACAATGTAAGTGAAGTGGTGACAAGATGAAGAGCAACATTTCAAAATGAGCAAAGGTTGATAATAGAGCCCTCAAACAATCATTTTTAGTTGCAATGCATTGTATAAACAAGCGTGTTGCCACAACATCAGAAAAAATATTGCCTGTATGTTGAGGATAGAAACTGAATTCTATTAATAATGCTCACACTATTTTCCCATTGGGGTATCAAAGTTAATGCTATTAGTGTTAACCCGTCCAAAGAAATAATTACTTGTTAGGATTTCAAAGCACTAATTTAATAAGATATATTATCATTATTTTAATTGTTTAATTATATAAAATACGTTTTACATACCCGAAGCTTCCCGTTTAGGCTCCGGACCCCCCGCAACCCGGAAGGATAAGTGTTTTGGAAAATGGATGGATGGATGGATGTTTTACATAACTGTATTTTTGGGAAATATATAATTGTTTGTTTATATGTTTGTTTGTGCGATGGCTGTGGCAGTTGGCAGGGGGGAGGGCAGTGTCGGCCTCCTTCTCTGATGTTTTCACATCTCTAACAATGTTTATATAACTTGCCTCATCCGGCATTCAGCTTCAATATGACTTTCCCTCCCAAATTTAATCATAGTTCCCATTCTCTGTTTTTACGGTTTCAATTCTTGCAGTCCTCCCTTCTGTCATCAGCTGTTTAATTCATTCAAAGACGAAGGAAACCTCTAAACATGAGTAATTGTGATGTCAAGTCCTTCCTCAAGAAGGTTGTAGTGCACATAAAATAATGAGCACTTGCCCATAATAGCATCTCAAACCCGGTTTGTCGCTTGCAACTGGTTTGAGTCTTCTGGTGCATTATTCTCCAGTCTTGCTTGGATTTTGTGAAAGTTTGCAACATGACCGTCATGCAAAGGCTAAATTAATATGTAATATTAAGTAAGAATTCGGTGTTGCAATTGCATCGCTATCTGCATCTCTGTGTCTGGCAAAGTACAGAAATGCATGCCAGGTCCTGCGTGGTGCAATCGTAGTGAACTCCAACACTGAAGAACCTCAAATGCGGTATCCTTGTTGACTATAAGCAGGGATTGACATAACTGGTACGCAAGTACGCATTCACCTGTAAAGGCGGTAAGTGCGGCAATCGATTACTGTAACACGCAAATACATACGTATTTTATGTGCAGTTGCGCCGATATGACAAGAAATTATCGTGCATTTTAAACTCTATACGGCGAATGAAGTACGAATTAACATATAAAGGTTAATTTCTTGTCATATCGGCGCAAATGCACATAAAATGCGTACGTATTTGCGTGTTACATTAATCGATTGCCGCACGTATCGCTTTTAACGGTGAATGCGTACTTGCGTACCAGTTATGTCAATCTCTGACTTTAAGTCCCTTACAATCCACAAAAAGTGCAAAGGACATTAGCCATCTTGTCAGGTTAGGGGCCTACTTGTCTTCCACCCAAACCCTCATCACTGGGGTACCACACGGTTTTGTGCTGAGTTCCACACTTTGCTCACTCTTCATTTAAGATTGTATACCTGTCCATAGCTCTCTAGCACCATCAGCAAATTTGTTTTGATCTCTGACGATGATGATGAGTCAACAATTACTAACACTACTAACAACCTGACTATCAAGACAAAGAAAATAAAGCAGCTCATTGTGACCCCAGGTTAAATAAGATTGTACATTCCCCCATTTACATGAATCAAGATGTCTTGGAGCATGTCGCCACTTTCACGTTTCTAGGCATCCACATATAGCCATACCACTTATTCCGTGGTTTTTATTAATTTTACCATTAATTTCGAAAAGGTAGCATCATAATCTCACAGTGAACCTTACAGCTTAGCATTCATGTTAATCATGTGGGTTACCTAGCTAATTATGTGGGTTTTCCTGAATTAAATCAGTCACACGTGTTTTCTCCTGTAAGCCCCATTTCTTCCCTTGCATTATATCACCCGATCCTTTTCTAGTGGCATCATCCTGCACAAATTCAGCTGAAGCAATGCCTTCAAATACACAAGTCATCATTACTGCTTTGAGATGAAGGGGAGGGGAAGTGCAGTGCACTGCCACCTAGTGGCCTATTTGAGGGTATATCGCTTTAGAACATTAACTGTTTAATATACATTACTGCACATTTAGTGTAAAAATTACTTTTTTCTCTGATACAATTTGATAATCAGTACTGTCAAGTCAGCTAAGTGAGGAATAGCTTTACTGTCATCGCAGCCATGCACAATGTATAGTGACACAACATGACGTTCTTCCTGAATCCATAGTGCAATATTCACGACAGGGCTAACATTACAGTGCCATAGACAGGGCTTTGGAATATCTGTCATAGTGCAAAAAAGTCTGTACACAACAACAGAGGGTTTTATCTACATTTCCCTATTACCTATATTTTCTACCTAACTAAAATAAAGATTCAACATTAGACAGACAATGAACAGGCAAACTAAATAAAAACTGGGATATTAGTGCATGGAAGTACTGTCTCTGCCTACAGTGGCAGCGCAGTAGTAAACAGTATTTTCCAGTAGTTCATCAGATGTGGGCAACATGGGGAGTGTGGAGTCTGACAGACTCCGGGAAGAGGCTGCTGCACTGGCAGACTGGGACCAGGTGCTGTGGAACCTTTTGCTGGACAGCAGAGTGGCAAGGAGTTCAGGGGAGGGGTGAGAAGGGTCCTTCAAAATGCTGGAGGTGAGAGTATGGAAAACGTCCTGGACGAGGGTACAGAGATGCCTTCAGCTCTCTGCACTGACCTCTATCGGGTCTTGGGGCCGAAGGTGCTGCAGTTCCCAACCAGACACTGATGGAGCTGGTCAGGATGCTGTCGATGGTGCCTCTGTAGAATGTGGGGGGGATGGATGAGGAGTGGCAGCTCTCCTCAGGTGCCACAGGAAGAGCAGGTGCTGCTAGCTTCACTTCAAGGAGCTGGTGTTGGTGTGGTCCTCTGTGCATACCAAGGAACTGGGGAGCCATTCATCCTTAGGAGGAATAGGTCAATCCGGGACTTCCAGGAGTCAACAATCATCTCCTTTGTTTTGTCAACATTCGGAGATAAATTGTTGTTCCAGCACTAGTCTGTAAGCTGTTTCACCCCATCTCTGTATGCCACTTCCCCATTGGCACCGATGAGTTGCATGACTGTGGTGTTGTTGGCAAACTCTGTGATGTGGTTTGTGTTGGATATGGCTGTGCAGTCATGATTCAGCAGTGTTAACAGCAGTGGACTGAGCACACAGCCATGAGGTGCGCCGATGATCAATGTAATGGTGCCGCTGCCAATATACGCAAACTGCAGTGGGTCCACTGTGTTGGGGAGTCTTTATGAGGCCTATGTCCAGCCAATCAAAGCCCTTCATGATGAGTGGAGTAAGAGCTGCAGGGTGGTAGTGATTGAGGCAGAAGCCTGTGGCCTTCTTCAGCATTGGTATGATGGTGGTGATCTTGAGTGCACTGTAGAACAACAATAGTCATGTCTGTGGGCCCTTGAGCAAGGCCCTTAACCTCAGCTACCAGGGCACTGCACACTGGATGACCCTGTGCTGTGGCCCCCAAACTGGCTCTCACCTGTTTGTGTGTCTCGTTAAGAACAAGATGGGGTAGGTTATGGGCGTCGCCGCCATGAAATCTGAGGGGGACATGTCCCCCTCTCATTTCTTAATTATTCGTTTGGACCCTCCACATTTAACATAAAATATTAGTTTTATGTCAGTGTGTTCCCCCCACATTCAAAATGCTTCTGATGCCCCTGGGGTAGGTGAAGCCGAGCATTCCAGTGTATCTGTGTTTGTACTTGGAGTAAATGGCAAGTAAAGAATCATTTCATTGATAAAAATAGGAAGTGTTCACTGCAGCAGGGAGGGTGTTGTCAGCATCAGCGGTGTGTGACGTGGGTCCGAGATTGTCTGGATGCTCTGTGTCTCTCATGTTTCTGAAGTGAGTATTTATTTATTTTGTGCATCGCTCATGTTTCGCTCAGTTGGCTGCTGTCGTTCAGTTTGCTGACTTGTTCTCTTTGCCAAAACCTTTGCTTTTAACTTTGTGTTTTGTTACTGCACGACTTCCTTCATTCTTGGTAATCAAAATATATAAAACCCATTTGAATAGGAAGGTATTACACTGGAAATTAGTTCTTTCACTAAATGTTTCAGAACCCTGTGAAATCAGTGCCCACGTTGAAGAAGAGGATCTTGTGGGTGTTGTGTGTCTGTCTTTGTTCTGTATGATAAATGCCACTTGACCATAGGTCGTTTAAACAGGATCTGAATGTGCCCTGAAAGAGCCCTGTGGCTGCTGGCACTGAGCCGACTCTCTTCCGCTTCTGAGTGCCCTTTGCCATAATGGTGCCAGCCTACATCTCTCTGTGCAGAATAAGACAGGAATGCATTACTACTGCATATCAGAATCAGATTTATCATTGCAAGTACATATGTCTGTACCACGAATTACACATGATGTGCCACTGCAGTTACAAGATTTAAACAAATACAAATCACACATACAACAAAACATACAATGGCAGTGGTGGATTGATGGTTAGGGAAGTGCACTTGTAATTAAAAGATTGTAGGTTTAAATCCCCGACCAGCAAGACACCACTGAGGTACCCTGAGCAAGTTACTGCTCCCTGGGCGCTGAATTAGCTGCCCCCTGCTTTGTCAGATACGGGTTAAATGCAGAGGACACATTTTGTTGTGGTGTGTCAACAATGACCACTGATCACTAAATTCTAAAATACAATAACGACACTAGATACAACAGTCACTATCATCATTCAGAAAGCTGAGTGATACAGACAGCAGTCTGCAGCTGTCCATTGAAGCTATTCACTTTCAGCACCCATTATTCCAGAATAACCCAAGATGGGGTGCCAACCTATCACATGCCGTCACACCCAGGGACAATTTGGGGACTCCAGTCTCCAGGATGGAGTACCCGGAGGAAACCCCATGATGCCACAGAGAGAGCATGCCAACTCCACACACACCGAGCCCGGGGGAGACTCAGACCCCAGTGCCAGAGGAACGTTTGCTTTGTGAGTTAAAAAGGGTATATTTTGAAACACATTGTTACTATTTTCTCACAGATGGATTTGTGCTAATTGTTAGGTAAGCAAATGGAACCATGAGACAAGGGGCAGGACAGGGAAGCTGTGACTTACTGGGATGCACATGATAGGGATGCACACTTTTGAGAGCTGAATTTTCTGCCAGGTTGCTTGTATAAAAAAAGAAAAAACCAGGTATACCAGTTTAGGCTTTGTCTGTGCAGAATAAACAGGGAAAAAAGCATTTTCGCATCCCTTCTCCAGCTGCAAATCCAGTTTGGTGTTGCCAGGGGGTGGAGGGGCACTGGAGCCACATGAACAATTTAGAGATACCATTTAACTCTGGACTGTGGGAGGAAACATGTCCGACTCGGGGAGAACATGCAAACTCCACACACAATTTCACGTAGCTGTTGTTTGGAAATTAGTACTGGGTGCTTTGGGCAAAGACGTTGGGATGACTGGTATATGAGAGGAAATTAACAATTTTTTTTAATTATGGGGAGCAGTTTCCTGGTCCGTATATGGGAAAACTCTATTTTATAAAAACCCGTGACTGCAATGCAAAAACTCGTATATGCAAATACTTGTATATTGTTTGGTTACTTATGGTTAGGGCTGGGTAGGGGTTAAGGTTGTCATAGTTAGCATTAGCATTTTTCCCACAGAAATGAATGAGTGGTCCCCAAAAAGATATGATTACACGTCTCTCTCTCTCTCTCTCAGTCTCCAAACTCACCATGACTATGCAGTGAATATGTGAATGTGGACAAGTGATGGAATAAACTAATTCTGGACATAATTAATTTCTTTTTTAGCTTAAGCTTAACTCCTATTCTCATATGTTACAATGTATTACAACTCTCTTCTAGAATTGGTGGGGGGAGGGCTGAGGTAGCTATTAGTTGATTGACCCTGGGGAAAAACAATGTCAGGTTCAGTTTTCCAGTAAAGAACAGTTGTAATGCTATATGACACAATGCTTTAACATCTAGGGCAGTGTTTCCCTATCCAGTCCCTGGGGAGCCCCAGACAGTCCATGTTTTTGGGAGCTGAGACGGAACAAAAATGTGGACTGTCTGGCAGTGAGCTTGGAGGGAGCAAAAATGCGGACTGTCTGGCAGTGAGCTTGGATGGAGCAAAAATGTGGACCGTCTGGCAGTGAACTTGGAGGGAGCAAAAATGTGGACAGTCTGGCAGTGAGCTTGGAGGGAGCAAAAATGTGGACTGTCTGGCAGTGAACTTGGAGGGAGCAAAAATGTGGACTGTCTGGCAGTGAGCTTGGAGGGAGCAAAAATGTGGACTGTCTGGCAGTGAGTTTGGACGGAGCAAAAATGTGGACTGTCTGGCAGTGAGCTTGGACGGAGCAAAAATGTGGACTGTCTGGCAGTGAGCTTGGAGGGAGCAAAAATGTGGACTGTCTGGCAGTGAGCTTGGAGGGAGCAAAAATGTGGACTGTCTGGCAGTGAGCTTGGAGGGAGCAAAAATGGTGACTGTCTGGCAGTGAACTTGGAGGGAGCAAAAATGTGGACAGTCTGGGGATCCCCGTGGACAAGGCTGGGAAACGCTGATCTAGTGTGTACCTGTTAAAATTGGAAATTTCCTAATAGAATACATAAATATGTGCTCATGGCAGGCTTTGGTGGCTCCATGATTTAAGAGGCTTGATGCCTGACTCACAGTAGACGTGATTTACTAATATTTTCTTCGCCTCACTTGTACATCATTTTAGACAGTGCCTGCTGAATAAGACAAATGATAAATGATAAATAAAACAGACCAGATGTTTAGTAGTGTAAGCAACCCATCAAACAAAAATATATTTTAAAAAATTGTTGATTTTGCAATATTTCTTCATTTTGTCTACTAAAATGACATACAGAATCACAGTAGCCAATGTGGCACTTTGGGTAGGCATCACGGTCAGTGTCCCCGGTTCGAAACTGGCTGCCAGGTTGGTGCCCTAGGCAGCCGGCTATGTCGCCTATAGGGTTGACCGGCCCTGCAGAATCATTCTCCTGTTAATTTAACCCACCCAAGAGTTTATTACAGCATACCCAGTTTAATAAAACGTACATACGGGGAGGCTGCATGCATGACCAAGTCAGTTGTTTCAAAAGAGCTTCTGTTCTAATGCACTAGCAGAGCTGAAAACTAATGGAATGATGATGAAAGAAAACCATGATCAATCAGTTAAAAACCTTTTTATATGCTTTTGTATTCATTTCTATTATGATTTAATTACTCAACAGTTTCCATAAAAGAATAGAAATTTTAAAAGATAAATGTTTATTTAAGAATGTATTTTACTTTGTTTATATTTTAGGCACATTTTATTAATAAATTAATTTCCTGTGGGATGATAACTGATAAATTCAAATGAAACCAGTTCTTGAAGTGGGTAAGTACTGACTGGTATGAAGTACCAGCACCTCTTTGTTTGTACCAACACCTGGTATTGAATAACAAAGGGATTATCGGCACCCGGTACTGAATAACAAAGGGAGTATCGGCACCCGGTACTGAATAACAAAGGGAGTATCGGCACCCGGTACTGAATAACAAAGGGATTATCGGCAACCGGTACTGAATAACAAAGGGATTATGGGCACCCGGTACTGAATAACAAAGGGAGTATCGGCACCCGGTACTGAATAACAAAGGGAGTATCGGCACCCGGTACTGAATAACAAAGGGATTATCGGCACCCGGTACTGAATAACAAAGGGAGTATCAGCACCCGGTACTGAATAACAAAGGGATTATCGGCACCTGGTACTGAATAACAAAGGGAGTATCGGCACCTGGTACTGAATAACAAAGGGAGTATCGGCACCTGGTACTGAATAACAAAGGGATTATCGGCACCTGGTACTGAATAACAAAGGGAGTATCAACACCCTTTACTGAATAAAAAAGGGAGTATCGGCACCCGGTACTGAATAACAAAGGGATTATCGGCACCTGGTACTGAATAACAAAGGGAGTATCGGCACCTGGTACTGAATAACAAAGGGAGTATCGGCACCCGGTACTGAATAACAAAGGGATTATCGGCACCCGGTACTGAATAACAAAGGGAGTATCGGCACCTGGTACTGAATAACAAAGGGATTATCGGCACCTGGTACTGAATAACAAAGGGAGTATCAACACCCGTTGCTGAATAACAAAGGACTACTAGCACCAGTTTTTCTTTACTTCAATCACTGAATGAAACTGAAATGTTTTCTTAGGTACAACTCAAGCTTTAACTTACAGAATCTGTTTCTTGACCTAAGCTCCTGATGTTTCTATTTTAATCAGTCCAAAAACAGTGTGAACTAGTTATTAAGTGACTAAACAGCCTAATTCGGGAAAAAAACACCTGTTCTTTTTGGGGAAATGTAACTCTGCTAGATTTAAATGCTAGAAGCTGCCTCCAATCGAGAACATGTCTAGAAGCAAAAAATTAAAAATGACACATTCTCTTTGCTACATGCCTTCCATAACATAACCTGTAAAACACACAACATAATACTGTATATTTCTTAAGAAGAGGAAGGAATAATTTTTTTTTTTCATTTTTTTGTATGACATTCAACCAAAATATCTTGCCAAAAACATTATGTGCAACACATGGCTGCTTTAAAAAGCATGTTTTAAACACGGGGAAGTGAAAAGCAGATATGACACATAGTTTCATGGTTACATTACATGGCTGAAAGTGTCCAGACCAAGCCTGCCTGACATCTCATTCTGGAACTTAAGAGCGTAAATGTGATATAGGTCCTCACTTTGTGGCTGTAACAGCTTCTGCTCTTCTAGATGGTGATGAACATTGTTGGCAGGATTTCCGTCCATTGACGAGAAAAGCATTAGTGAGCTTGGTTAAAACAGGAAGCACAGAAATGTCATAGCACACTGTAATGTTATGGTTTCTTTGCACTGTTTAAGCCCAGCCTCAGCACACCTGAAGGTCCTTGTGCAAGACCCTTAACCCCCAGCTCCCTGGGTGCTACAACAGGTGGCTGCTCTTCAAAGCCAGCCTGCTGTCATCTACAGAGAGCAAGTTGGAGGAGGTCTAAAGAGAATTTCAACCAATAAAAAGTATCAATTATTATTATAATATGGTCATAATTGCACTTCCACAGAAAACCACGTTCTTCCAAATAGTTCTGCTTGAATTATTTTCATGGACAATTTCTGATAAAGTTTGTTTTTGGCGATTGCATTCTTCATTATACACATCAGCAATGTGCCACTTAATTAACCAGTTACACTAATTAGAAGGATACTTTTGGCAATACAATGTTCATCTGAGCCCACTGGTACCAGCAATGCAGCTGTTAATTCTACTAAATATATTTGGAAATGCTTGAGCGTTTTACTCCACAATATCTTTGTCATACCCAAAGTCTTATTAGGATAAGTGAGACTTTTTAAAAACAAATAATGATAGAATACTTAGTTCAGATGGTAGGTTGAGAATTGAATGTCGAATCTTGATCATATAACTCATTTTTATTACGCTCCTCCTGAATATTACCTCCAGTTTTCAAGGATGTGCGAAGACACTTGTTGAAATCCCGTGAAACGAAGCAGTAGAGCAGAGGATCCACGCAGCAGTTGGCACCAGCAAAAATCCAACAGATGTAATAAGCTGTCTCCAACTTCACGAGTAGTTTGCACTCATTCGGAAAGAACATCTTGACCACAACAGCTATGGTGCGAACCAGGGCAATCGGCATGAAGCAGAAGCCAAAAATGGCCAGGCAGATGGCCACCGTCTTGTGTGATTTGGATTTGATGGCTCGTCCTTTCTTCGTGGTAGTGTTGATGCGAGACACAGAGCTAGCCAAAAGGATGTAACACACCACAGTCACCGCGAATGGCACAAGAAACCCCAGGATAAGGATGAATAGGTTCACCGTGAAGTAGACTTGCATGTATTCATTTTGGTGAATGCTAAGGCAAAGAGTTTGGTTGCCAACGTTACTGGTGTTAAACAAACCAAAGATGGCTGTCCCACTAGCCAGTAATAACAACCAGATTCCACCACAAAGTTTGTGAACGAATTTCACTTGTTTCATAGGTGACGTTTTCTTGTATTGGACCACAACTATATAGCGATGGACGCTAATGAGCATGAGGAACAGAATGCTGCCATACAAATGCATGGTAAGCAGGGCGATCTTCGCCTTACAGAGGAAGCTGCCAAAAGTCCAGTGATTGCTTTTGATGAAGTAGGTTGCCATCAAAGGAGCTGCTGGGGTGATAATAGCATCACTCAGTGCCAGGTGGAACTGCAAGACGTTACTAGAAGTCCAGTGAGAAATACGATAGCAGAAGACCCATAAACTGAAGCTGTTCAGTACAAAGCCCACTAGAAAGACCAGGCAGAGCAATACAGTGATGGTGAGGTGCTGAGGTTCCGGACTGCAGGATTCTAGGTGGCTGAGGTTGACAGCAACAGTGTTCAGGGGCTCCACAGAACAGCTGTTCATCTTGAAAGTTATTTCATACAGAGTCCTGATCACCTTCAGGGGATTGAAAAGTTCATGTCATTATTGACAAAAAAAAAAGTTAAAATGCCAAGATTTGAACAAAATGGTAAACTCGATTGAAGCATAAGTGCGTGGATGATCTAGCTATCAAGATCTTAATTTGCACCAAAAAACATTCCACTCTTACTGCAAATCTGAGAACCTGATGATTATTTAAATTTCATTCAAAATAGAAGATGGTAATGCAACAAAGCAGACAATTTCTTCTGGCTCTTAACACATAGAGGGAAAAAAACTGAGAATAACAATAAAATGCTTATTCTCCTCCAAAACTCTTTATTACCATGAAATGTTGGCTTGAAGCATAAAAGCATAGTTGGGAGATGGACAGGTGAGTACGAACAGTACTGCGCTTCATTAGTGGTGTTATAAAACTTAAAGGCAACGCAACTGACATTTGTTTTTAATTAAACGGATATTAATTTTATAATAAAAATTCTTAAATCTTAAAACTAGAACAAAAAACAATCATCCTTTCTGCTGAAATAGTAAAGGAACATTAATGTGCAAAAAGGTTTAATTTAATTAGCACCTAGAACCATTTTTGGAACTACAAGCTAAACTGAAATCTAATACATTACACATTTTCTAATGTATGCAAAAACAAGCTCAGTGATCAGTTCCAAATGCAGAAAACAAGACAGTACTGGGCCTCTATTTAATACATCTCTTTATGTCATTTGTTTTAGGACAATTGTTATCTACTTACATACGGTTTTATCTCCCCAGACATCCAGTAAGATTTACTGATAAAGAAACAGCTCTTTTATAACGTCTGACTACAGCTAACAATAAAACTGAAAGCAGGAACTGACTGAGTGGTTAAACCCATTAAGTGTACAATCTGATACACTAAGCAGATACTGTATAACACCTGCTGAATATTGTGTACTGTAGGTCCCTCCTTCCATCAAGGTGTCCTGCAGTATCTGGCACCAAGACATTAGCAGCAGATCCTTTACGTTCTGTAAGCTGTGAGGTGGAGCCTCCGTGGATCAGGCTTGTTTGTCCAGCACATGCTACAGATGCTCGATCAGACTGAGATCTGGGGAATTTGGAGGTCAAGTCAACACCCTGAACTCTTTTTCATGTTCCTCAAACTATTCCTGAACAATTTTTGAAGTGAGGCAGGACACATAATCCTGCTGAAATAGGTCACTGCCATCGAGGACCATGAAGGGGTATATCTGGTCTGCAACAATGTTAGTGGGTTTAGTGACCATGAGAATGAGTCCGATAAGCAACAGCTAAAAATGAAACCAAAACAAGAAATGACCCCAGTGGTCTCATCACAAACCCTATAAGTCCTCAAGCAAATATATCTTAGTAAAACGACCTCTGTGAAAATGCAAATAAGATGCAAAAAACATGCAACCCAGGAGGTGAGACAGTAGAGCTGCCCATTAAGCCGCCACACCGACAGCTGTTTTTGCAGATGTTAACTCACTACTCCCCAAAGCTTTTTTCTAACTCTGTGGCCACATCTATTAATAACCTTAAGGCTATATAAGGTGATATATGCTGTACGCTGCTCTAATGCACTTGTCCATAACGCCCTTAGGAAGTTAACATGTGTCTTCTCACAATCATGTTATCAATTTAAAAAATTATAATTTATTTTATAAAATTATACTTCTTTTTATCCACTCTCGAAGTAGTTCACGTGTTTCCAGGGATTCTGAAATCTCGTGGACGCGCGTTATTGTCTCGTGGCTACCACTTAATTATCTCGTGGTCGCGTTATTGTCTCGTGGCCACTTAATTATCTCGTGTCCACGAGACAATAACGAGATAATTAAGTGGTAGCCACGAGACAATAATGCGTGGTCACGAGATTTCATAATCCCTAGAAACACATGGACAACTTCCGGAGTGGATAAAAATAAGTATAACTTTATAAAGAAATTATAATTTTTTAAATTGATAACATGATTGTGAGAAGACACATGTTAACTTCCTAAGGGCGTTATGGACAAGTGCATTAGAGCAGCGTACAGAAAACAGGTGTTATGCCGAAAAAGGCATCCCTGCCGTAAAATGCATGCCTGTCTCTAAATGACCGATTGGTCGCTGATCTGAAACGAGTTGAGGCGACTTTGTCGAGTAAGGCTACCGTAGTGCTAATCAATAGCCCCCAAAAACCCGTAAAACTCTATTCAATTCAATTCAATTCAATTCAATTTATATAGCGCATTATCACAACATTACATTGTCTCAATGCGCTTTACATTTCTGCCTCGTAAGGACCCCCCATTGAGTAAGCCAAAGGCAACGGTGGCAAGGAAAAACTCCCTAAGAGGAAGAAACCTTGGGAGGAACCAGACCCAAAGGGGGAGCCCATCCTCCAGGGGCCGGCAGATGAGTCAAACAAACAAGATGAAATGACTAAGCTAATACAGACAAGATGAAATGACTAAGCTAATACAGGGGTTGAAATATATGTCTCAATGCAGTGGCCGACCGGTGCAGGCACGTGGTGCTCTAACCCTAACCCCCAAAAAACCTCTAAAACCCTAACCCCCAAAACCCCCCTAAAACCCTAACTCTAACCCCCAAAACACCCCTAAAACTCTAACCCTAACCCCTAAAAAATCCCTGACCCCCCAAAAAACATTAAAAGCTCAACTCGTCGGAACACCGGCATGCATTCTAAGGCAGGGATGCGTTTTTCGGCATAACACCTGTTATCTAACTCGTTCCCACCCCACTGCGCATAGTGACGTCGGAATGACATCTTTAATATGTCGTTTTTGGACGTCCAATTTTGGTCCACTGAAGGGGTTGTTTTGTAACGCCAGGCGACGTCTTTTTTTGACGTCTAATGAACGTCTAGTATTGACGGCCGTGTGACCTCCATGTATGGGCTATTTATAGTCCAAATGTGGTCGTTGTGGACGTCTTATAATACCAAAAGCAGACTAATTTTAGACATTGTGTATGTCGTGTCTCGACTAAATTCATATATAAATGAACAATTTCACCATGCTTTCAATTAAAACTTAAATTTAAATAACGTATTGCTGCGACGGGCAGATGGAGGTATCGCGAGCAGAGACACACGGAGATTACTCTGTCGGGGAACATCCACTCAATTAATAATCCGTCCAAGGATTACATCAGGCACCCAAAAAGCACCAAAGATAATTATATGTAAGAAACACAAAGTAGTCAGACGACGAACTGTAAGACGCATCCACGGTGGGACATTTATGTAAGCTAATTACACACGAGGATCAGACCGGGTACACACAAGACACATGTAAACACATGCGCAACAATAAGGAATTACCTATTAATTAACAATAACAGCAACAACACAACAATGGCTATTTACAACTGCACGCGGGGCATGCTGGGACATGAGCCCCGCCGGTGCTACAGTGTATACAACAGAGCAGTACAGAGCTAAAGTAAAAAACATAATTTAGCATTAACCTGGTTTAGCAAGCTGGATGTTAATTTGTTCGACCGGGCATCAAGCTGCTGCCAGATTTTGAAATCCCGCGTTCTGCACGTGCACAAAAGTGTCCGCGAGGGACGTGGATAAAACTGTTACAGCTGCTCTGCACTACTCAGTTTTCACATGGTTTTCAGAACGAACATAAAAAACAATGCACGATATCATTTATTGTCATATCAGCGCAAATGCACATAAAATACGTACGCATTAACATAATAAATCATGTTTGTTTCTAAATAATCATCTGTATTCCATTTATTATGTTGATAACAACAATGTTGATATTTGTAAATAAAACTATATTTCCTGCACCTGTCGTAGTCGTCCAAATAACGTCAAAAAAATTACGTTCAAATGTTGAATGTCATATTGACGTGCAAGTTGGGTCATGGATGGACGTTCAAATTGTGGACCTAGTTTGGACGTTGTATAGATGTCCAGAATTGGTCATGGACTGACGGACCTAATATAGACATGATCTGCACGCCTATCCGACGTCCAATGTTTAGTGGGACGCATTAAGAATGACGTGGCCGCCACTTAATTATCTCGTGGCCACGCAATACATGTATTTTCCTCCTATGTCACCAGAGGGGCTCAGTAAAAACAGCTAACAATTAAATAACGTGTATTATTCTTTATAAAATTATACTTATTTTGATCCACTCTCGAAGTTGTCCATGTGTTTCCGGGAATTCTGAAATCTCGTGGCCACGCGTTATTGTCTCGTGGCTACCACTTAATTATCTCGTGGCCGCGTTATTGTCTCGTGGCCACTTAATTATCTCGTGTCCACGAGACAATAACGAGATCATTTTTTCTCCTATATCACCAGAGGTGCTTCGTAGTTTTTGTCTGATGTTTATTTGATGTTATTGTAATGTTGCACTGCTTTAATTGCCTGGTCTTTGAAGAAGGCATTCAAGTAAGAATTTCATTGTACTCTGTACGTTGTATATATGACCATAAAACTTTTGAATCCTTGAATGTATGCAATTTTTAAGTTATCCATTGAGGACACTGCAAAAAACAAACAAACAAAACCATCATTATTATTGTTACTGTTTTTTTTCCAGAATGTTGGTTACTGAAACAAGTTGTGGCCCCTCAAGTAAAGTGTTACCCAATTATCCGTGTGCCATTGATGAAACCCACAAAAGAATGTTACCATGGAGACAGTTGGCGTTGCTAGAGGTCTTAACAGTTGTCAATGAAGGACAATATGAATAAGACGCTAAACTGCGTCTTCCAAAATTAGTTTAATTAAGTTGCATAATTCAAAGGCAGAGGTTCTCGAGAAATAAATCATCTGAAATATATCTGGATTTCTGCAATAAAAAATATTTCTACACATGGGATCGCTCGCGTAACCACGGGTAGATGATGTAATTTTTAAATATTATTCTTATCAGTAAATCGTCGCGTGAACAAACACATAATCTAATGCTTTATGGCATATAAGTGTTATTTAAGCAATTAAGTTACGTAGAGCACTTAAGGTAACCGGTTTAACGAGATTTCTGGAGTGTTCTAAATAACAGAGTTTGACATGTTGCCATGGTGATGTGGGCACTGTAAACACTGGGAGTCTCAGTGTTTTTGACCTTGGATAAGAAATGTCTTATACTTAAGAGGTAAGATTAAATAAAGATGAGTAGCGTTAATAGCTTCTTTTATGTGATTTTATATAGAAGTTAATTTCACGGTTACCTAACAGTATCTAAATCATGATCCATGCATTTGCTCGTTTTGGCTCTTGACAAGATACTTATTAATTAAGAACAATAGAGATTGTGGTGTATTTCTGACGCTGTCTCTGTAACAGATCTGAATTACTAGTGGAAAAAAATGAACTGCTAAAAATTAAGTTAAAAGTTAAAAATCTGAGTTCATTCAGTTTAGGTATTTAATTAGTGATTTATCGTTTGCGACATCCAACTCATTAAGTAAATGAACAATAACTGTGACAATCATGCTGAAAACTGCTTCATAGTGCCTTGTGTCAAGCCCAGTGCTAGCAGATAGGTACCCTGTGTGACAGAGATAACAAAGAACCTAACATCATTAATCACAGACGAAACAATGAAACTGACTAAATGAACTGTGTATATCCAAAAACAGAATTCAGCAGTGTTCTTTTTAACTCTGACAGTGTATATTTCAAAATTACAGCATATTAACACTGAAAGGGTCACTGAAAGTGTCGGATATACCAATTCTTTGATTTTTATTTTCTAAGTTTACAAACTAATTAATCCAATTATTAACAAAGACGCAAAACATGTAACCAAGTGAGGACTTGATATGCAACCTGTAACACAACCTTGAAAAACTCCCTTGCAGATTAAAATGTCGGCGTTATGGAAATTGTCAGCTCCACTGTCACCCACGAAGGACTCCAGCCAAGCCCTGGAGTTAGTGAGATGCATTGGGAAGGCCATGCATACGACAGATTCTGGAATCACAAGAGTGAATATGGAGAATAGCGAATTTGCTAAACTGACGAAAAAACAGGTAAGAGATTAAATACAACCTACACAAAGTATTAATTATGAATCAATTACAGAAACTGTAAACTGTCATCCCAGTGACCCTAACCAGAACAAGTGGTAGGAAGATGGATGGATCTGTCGTAATAACTTCTAATGTCCAAGTTTCACACCTGGGAAAATGCAACAGCACATCATTCAGCCTTGGATGAAGAGTATTACATGTAAAAGTTGTTTAATGCATTGGAGATTGGCTGTATGCTGCTATCACTATCATCTGATCAAAATTTCAATTCAAGTTGTAACAGATTAGCTTCAAATCTTCCTTTTAACTGTTGCATGGAGTATAAATACTTTGAATCATTTGTTCTTTTCAAACAGACAAAAAGTTCAATAAGAAGTAAGCCTGGGAATCTCAGACCAAAACGGTCAAACGAAAGTATGTCTCAGCTTGCAGTCTATCCAAGGTAACAAAAAAGACATCTTTTAGGGTTAAAGGAGGCCGCCCGTACTTGAACTAAATAGTATATTATTTTGCAGTTTGCTTCTTTGTATAAAATATTGTCCTTGGGAACATATAATGGTTACATTTTTGATGTACAATATGAACTATTGATGAACTACAATATTTTGGAATAATTTTTAGTCCCCAGCCTGAAATTCTCAGGCTGTTTTCCAAAAGGTTCCCCTTGCTGTGCTGAATGTCGTAGTACCTTATGGACTACACTAGATGTTTTCTGCGTTCAAAGGCTGGGGACGGTGAATGCAGAGAAATGGTGGAGCACTGAAATGTCAGGGTGGGATTTGTCTGAGAGGACAAAAAGCTGCCACAGATTTAAATCCCCATCACGGAGACCCAGCCCAGCATTCTGGGTATGGTGCGTGATATAATTCACCTTCCCTTGACGATGTTTATGTAAATCACTAAGACACCAGTTGACCTACCTACCTATCCTTCAGGCTTCCCATGCATCCCGGGTCACCACTGCCCGGACTCAGCATTCCCAGGATTCAAAGGCTAGTAGGCTGCGGAGCAGCATGAAGCATGAAAACTATCAATCCAGCGGGGGCAGCACCGAGCCATTAAACCAGCCAATGCAGAGCAGAAAAATCCCACTGAAGAGAAGGACATTATGGTAGATATAAATATGAACAATGCACTGTTCATTTTAACTCTTAAGACAGTTATTAACTGTTAGAAAGGTGCCCTTTTCTATTTTAAACATTTTAGCACTCTGTTTTCATAATTTTCTATAGACAGGCTATTTGAAGCACTCTCTTTCTGTAAGGAGTGTAGTCAAGTGATGACAGAAATCTTGGAAACAGAACTGTAAATGTTGTATCGAAATGCTATGAAAATAACCATAATTCTTTGTGTGATAGTTTGAAAACTTCAATCACAGCGGGCTTACATGGTCCGTGCATATTGCAGTGCGTTGGCTTTGCTCCAGGTAAGGGGTGTAACTCTTTATAGCTGCCTCATTCACAGAGTCTTGCTGAGTCTCAATAATTCACGACCGCATGATCTTTTCAGTGTCGGAGATCATGTAAGCTGCAAAGGGAAAAGCTGATTTCTGAAGCATCTGTTGTCTCACTCACCTGCAGGGCGGGGTGATGCTGGGCTGGAGAAGAGCTGCAGCAGTGACATGAATTCCCAGCATTTCGGCATTTTCACAAGGGGACGCTGCAGGACCCGACATGGAGGTCAGTGTGGCTCTCTCAGAAGCAAAGGCCAGGAACATGCAGGTGTGCAGTGGCCAGGAACATGCAGGTGTGCAGTGACCAGGAACATGCAGGTGTGCAGTGACCAGGAACATGCAGGTGTGCAGTGGCCAGGAACATGCAGGTGTGCAGTGGCCAGGAACATGCAGGTGTGCAGCATTACGTTTGATGCTTGCTTTTCTGAGCACATTTGTTGTTACTTCTGCTATCTACCTAAAATGACATTTTTGGTCAAATGAAAAAGCCAATGGTTATGCTTTGTGGCAGCACAGATATTTTGCTAATACACCCAGTGGCCAGTTTGCTGGGGTACAGCAGGACTGTTCAGTTCAGGCCCTCAATTCCAAATCCAGGCCTTATTTTCAGTTCTCCCAGGTAGTTAGTTTAATAATTACTGATTCTGATTGGTCAGAGGCTTCACACCTGCCTCACAGGTGAAGGAATGCTGGAAAATCAGCAGTGCTCGGACCTCGAGGACCGTGAGTTGAATAGCCCTGGGGTGCACAGAGACAGTCAGAGGAGACAGACCAGACTCATTAAAGCCAACAGGATGGTCACATGTACAAAGGGGTCAAACACCAAAGGAAAGCCTCCAGTCTCTTGTTCAACCCATGCCTCAGGGAATTCAAGCTGTTTTGTAGGCATGAGGGTTCCACCACGAACCAGGCAGGTGCACCTAACTAGAGGGGTTGGACAATGAAACTGAAACACCTCATTTTAGCAATAATAATTTATTAGTATGGTGTAGGATCTCCTTTTGCGGCCAATACAACATCAGTTCATCTTGGGAATGACAGATACAAGTCCAGCACAAGGCCAGAGGAATTTTGAGTCATTTCTCTTGAAGATCAGTGACCAGTGATGCTGGTGGAGGAAAACATTTGCTCGCTCCTTCAAAACATCCCAAAGTAGCTCAAGATATTCAGATTTGGTGACTGCGCAGGCCATGGGAGATGTTCAACTTCAGTTTCATGATCTTCAAACCACTCAGTCACCAGTCTTGCTGTGTATGGGTGCAGTATCATCCTGATACACAGCACCACCTTCAGGGTACGATATTCGAACCACTGGGTGAACATGGTCCTCCAGAATGGCTGTATAGTCCTTGGCAGTGACACACCCATCTAGAAGAAGCTGTGGGCCTTGAGAATGTTGCAGCTCAAACCATCACTGATCTATCTCTGTGCTGCACTCTGGGTAGGCAACAGTCCAGGTGGTGAACCATAAGGCGGATTCATCAGAGAACAATACATGTTTCACATTGTCCACAGCCCAAGGTTTGCCCTGCTGGCACCATTGAAACCGACGTTTGGCATTGGCATGAGTGACCAAAGGTTTGGCTATAGCAGCCCGACCATGAATATTGACCCTGTGAAGCTCCCAATGAACAGTTTTGATGGAAACAGGAAAATTGAGGCGCACATTTAAATCTGCAGTGAGTCGGGCAGCTGTGGTTTTATGATTTTTGGATATAATCCAGGTACCTGGGCATCCATCTCAGACGGCTTCCTCTCGCATCCACAGTTACTCCTATTGGATGTGGTCCGTCCTTCGTGGTGACATGCCAACATTACCCTGGATACTGTGGCTCTCAATGCACTTCAAAGACTTGCTGTCCTGGTAACAGATGCACCAGCGAGACTCACACCAACAATTTGCCCTTTTTTGAACTCTGATATGTCTCCCATTATGTTGTGTGGATTGCAATATTTTGCGTACAGCTGTGCTTTTGCTCTGCTAATTCAACCTTCACACTCTGCACATTCCATCAGTACGAGCAATCAGTGACGTTTGGTCACCAGACCATGCATATATAGGCGTGAAACCTCAAACACTGTTGGCCAGGTGTTTCAGTTTTATTGTCCAACTCCTGTAAGTGGCCGCTGAGTCTATAGCAAAACATTTCTTATCATGAAGTATTTCTCAGGTACCAATCTATTTTCTATGACGAAGTATTGAATATTTATGCGATAATAATGTGATATGTGATGATTCACCCCTCTTTTGATGTAGTGAGTTTCAACAGGATTTGATTCAACACAATGTGATGCAATGCAACATGATTCAATGCAAAAGAATAAGATGCTATGCAATTCAATATGGTACAGATACAGAAGAAGTTTACAGAGAAGTTTACAATCTAAATACAGAATTATTGTTCAAAAATGCTTTGCATCAGTAAAATATTAGTATGAATATTTAGAAATATGACAAAGCATTTTTGTACAATAATTCTGTATTTAGATTGACTCTCTCTCTCTGTAAACTTCTTCTGTATCTGTACCATATTGAATTGCATAGCAAAACATTTCATCAGTAAAATATTAGTATGAATATTTAGAAATATGACAATCATGTTGCAAACAATGTATCCTGAGTTCATCCCAAGTTGTATCTGGTGCACACTATTTGAATCGGGGCAATCACATCACGATGATTCATGCCAGTGCACTGATGTCAATCTGTGAATCTTACACTCCCTAATTTGCATACATAAGGTACATGTGCAAAGAGCCATAATGAAGATTTTATCACTATTAGCACTATTGCCCACAGAAGAGATTGCTGCATTTCAGACATGTGGATGGGAGAGGTGATACACTCATGGATTTTAGATGTGCAAATTGGTAAGCCTAGCAGATTAGCTCAAATGGTGGATGATAATGTATGATAAGCTTTATATATCAGGCTTAATGAGACACAACTTTTCAGATTCATCCTTATTGAAAGAGACCAAGCAGTCCGGCTCACTACCACCTGGAAGCCACACAGAAATCTTCCTGCTAAATTCCGAAAATGCCACATGAGGAAAAATGCAAGGTACACATCTGAAAAGTAAGAATTTAGATAATCCAGATAATAATGTCACTGTCGTGCAGCTAATAAAGGTTGTTCATATGATTTTTTTTTTCCATAATCACTTTAATCGCATATATTCTGCAGTCTATTTACAAAATAAATGTATATGTTAGTCCTAGTTCCTATTTCATCATTTTCCTTTGGTTATCCTTTGTTAAGGAACAAATCATTTATATGTGAAATATTTGTTTTCCTGGTTTATCAAAAATAAATAAAATGAGTCTGCCTATTACACATTAATGTTTTATACACCATTTTTATGTCAAGAAAGGCAAGGCTAATTTCCATTAGGGTTTCTCTCTACAAGTACAGTGATAATGAGACACCAAACACAGACTACATCCATTTTCAGCTAACTGGGGGTAAATAACATTAATGGTCTGTGGTCAGCAGTGCGTCTGTCTGTGGAGAGAATCTCAGCCTCGTCGAGGTCCAATTACCTCAGCAGTGAAATTCATGCCTCTGGTGACTCTTCCTATGAAGTCAGCAGACGGATTGTGAGAGCATGGGGGTCATGAGGTCACTGGAAAGGGGTGTACAGTGCTCCCGATATTTTTGCAAGAGGATGAAGGTCCAGGTCTTTAGAGTCCTGGTGCTCCCTGTCTTGCTGTGAGATCTGGACGCTATGCAGTGAGCTGAGATGAAGACTGGACTCCTTCGGTACCGTGTCTCTTTGAAGAATCCTTGGGTACCGCTGGTTTGATTTTGTGATGAACGTGCAGTTGCTCAGGCAGTCTTGAATCAGGCACATGACCTGCATTCTGAGGGAGCGTCAGTTACGGCACTACAGCCATGAGGCGTGATTCCCGGAGAATGATCTGGCTCGCAGGATCCTCATTGCTGTGGACCCGAGTGGCTGGACCAGACTAACGGGACGCTGGCTGGACTGCATGTCAGGCTGGGGGACTGACAACCGGGATCCCGAGGTGTTTCGTCGTGTGATCCAGCGTGACCTGACCTTACAACAAAGGATTATTTCAACTAATAGTGTGTTACTACTGAATTAAAGCATATTAACGAAGACCAGCATAGACACATTAAAATAAAATGACTACTATGTTCAGCCATATCCTAACCAAATCTTTTATTTACAGTTTGTTTTATTACACACAACCAACACAGGTAATCACATTCAGTCAAAAATAAAGGACGATATACTGTGAAACTTGTACAGTTATGCAGATAGACTGCGTTTTGTTAAAAAATTTACACATTCCAATGTTGGTCTTTAAGCACTATTTTAAAGCATGGTACCTCATGTTTTAAAATATGAGAAGGAAGCACTAAGCTGTGACCAGTTATATATAGATTTTCGTGCTCCTTTAAAGAACGCTATTTTGTATTAAACTGATCTATATACAGAACTATAAAAGGTCAATGCGTGCACATGGGAATCAGGGTGGACAGAACAGTTCCCTGGGCCAGGAGGCCTGCCCTCTTTCACACAGAACAGTTCCCTGGGCCAGGAGGCCTGCCCTCTTTCACACAGATCAGTTCCCTGGGCCAGGAGGCCTGCCCTCTTTCACACAGAACAGTTCCCTGGGCCAGGAGGCCTGCCCTCTTTCACACAGAACAGCTCCCTGAGCCAGGAGGCCTGCCCTCTTTCACAGGGGCGTGCTGGGAGCGGAGGTGGGGGTAGGCACTGTGACAGGGTGGAGGCCCAGGTCCAGCGTGGGAGCTTCAGCAGGCTGTGGAGGGCTCTTCTTCTGAGCCTCCAGCTTCTCCACCAGCTGGGTGTACAGCTCTTTTACAGGGTCACTGCTCTGTGGACACAAACAGCACACTAGTTATCAATCATCACTGGCCACAATTCAATGGGCAGGCTTTACAGACAGGTACATCTCCAAGGTGACATTAAGGACATACAGCTGACCCTTTCCTATCACGGGGGATAAGGGCACAGGCCCCCCGCCATCTGGAAAAAACACCTAAAACCTTCTGGTCCCCTTGGCGAGGGGAGCGAACCAAAGCAAAGAGATACCAGAAACGCGAGATATAAAGATCATTGTGAAGTATCACGTGACAGGCTGCTATAAGCACGTTTGGCGTCCTCCAAACCAGCAGTGTAGATATATTATACATTTAAGAGTTACTAAACTCTGTGTGTCTGCGGCTTTTGCAAAACTCCCCAAAAAATCCCATTTAATTGCTTATGCTGAAAATGTGACGGGGAAGTGATGAGGATTAAGTGCGACTGCAATGTGGAAGGTCGCGATGCAGAAGGGGTCCATTGTATACAAGACTCAATGCAGTAGCACATGGGGCCTTTTGAACAAACTGTACAGAGCCAGCCGTCAAGGCTGCCCACACAAGCCATGATTGTTAGCATAACAGAAATACCTTATTTAAAAAAAAGACCTACCACAGAAGGTACACTATATGGACATACGTATTGGGAATGGAGTAAATGCTTAAAGCTATTTATCTGGGTAGTAAGTGTATATTCAAACAATTTAACATGAGAACATATGCAAATTAAGGGTAACAATAAATAAAACTAATAATAAAAAAGTAACAGAGTAACAGCCAAAAAGTTACTGATATCTAGTTGGACGGCTAGATGAACACGGCTTCAGTTCCCAAACCTCTCCTCATGGGGACCTCAGCCATTCCATGTATTTATTAAATTTCACCACCAGCTCATTTAATTGGTTAAACTGGTTTAAAAAGCCTGTGGGGGTGTTGATTAGCCACACAAGATGTGCTAGTGGTCTTATCAAAAAAATGCTATATTGGACGGTTGCTGCAAATACTTTAAGAGAGGTTATAAAATGGCTAAGTTAACACTCTGACACATAATATCAGTCTTACACCAACATGAAGGGTCATTAAAATATTTTAACTGCCTAAGACTTTTGCACAGCAAAAACAAAACAAAAATGCTATATTTCCAGATTATGAGACTAGTAATTTAGGAGTAATGAGTTTTTTTTTTTTAATAGAATGCGAGACATTTTGATATTAGCTAACTAAAGTAATTCAGCTATAGAATTAGTTTAAAAAAAAAAAAAAAAAAAAAAAAAGAAAGTCACAAACTGCTGAGTGACGTCACTGTCAGACTGGGCATAGGCTGACCTGCTTAGGGGGCTCAAGGGTCTTCACCAGGGCCTCCAGGCGAGATGGCAGCACCTTGTGGTGCAGATGCAGCAGCAAGCGCAGCGTGTGCCGGTGAACGTTCTCCTTACTGGAACAGGACGGAGCAGGAAAAGGGAAACCGCCGTTTAAGCAAATCGTGACGGGTTTAAAGATCCACCTCCCATCGCTGCAATGGCTTAAGGAAAAATGTGTCATACCTTGAGAAAGAAGTCATGAGGAAATTGTCGAAGACGGCAGAGCAGAACTCCTCCGTGCCAAAGTCGTCGGAGAGCAGGGTTAGGTGCCCCGTCAGCAGGTGCAGGAATATGTCCCCGAAAGCCGTGTCATTATAGGTTTCAACTGCAAGGGGACATCGACGGGCACGAGCTTCAGAGAGCTGCCCTGGGAGGTCATGCTCGCATCTACCCCAGGGTTAGGGTTAGGGTTAGGGGCGGGCATCCAGCAACACCCCAACCAAGATGGGAGTCAGCAGTGAAATATTCCAGGACTAACACTTATTTTACAACTTCACACAATTTTTGGGAAATCAGGCCTTCAAGCAGAAAACACAGCGTACAAACTGCATCTTTTTCCCATTTTGAACACAAATTAATCTCAACAGACATTTGTGCAGATCCAAGAGCTGAAGACACTCGTGACGTGACACCAGCATCTCAGCATCTACTCACCCAGCGCGGGCAGCAACCTCTGCAGAGCATTTCTGTTTCTCTGCTTTGCAATGTGAAGAACATAGTACAGGCCCATCTCACACGCAACTCTGTTCTCCTGAAGATACCTAAAGTGCATTAGGAAAAAACAAGTCTATAAACACGCATCTGATTACTGCTTTCTAACTGCAAATACAGCTTGACTATACATCAAAGGAGCAGCAACCACAATTTGAAGAACAGGCTTAGTTTTCAAGCAGATGCTGCAGGACCCGCCTTTCCCCTACATGGTACCTGTTGAAGGCGTCCGGCAGGCTGCTGGGATAGATCAGGGGCGTCTTCTCCTCGCTGGGGAGCTTCTGCTCTACAGTGTAAGTGTAGTCGTCAACCACCACCGACAACATCGCAGGCAAGAAGCGCGTCACCACTTCCAGGTCCTAAAAGGAGAGGGGAGGATGGATGGATGCTTCAGTAATATAACAAGCTAACAGGGGAAACTACCAGACAGGATTATAGAGACGACCGCTTTGTTGGACAAGGTTGATTACAGGACTCCCCAAGGACACGCTCCTCTGATGAGTACGTACCAGGCGAGGTTCTTTGAACACCTGGCTGTCAATCATGTCCCACGCTCCTTGGCCAAGTGACAGCATCCTCAGAAGCAGAAGCAGGTCTGGACTGTCCTGTTGTCACACCCACACACACACACACACACACCAAATTAATCCAAAACCTCAACACATTGCATCCGTGCCACATCGGTGCCGCGACTGAGCCTCCCTCTACTCCCTCACCCTGGGTAAAGCGTCCTGCCCCAGCAGCTCCTGCAGATTCCTGACGAGACTCAGCACCAGGGTGTTACTGGCGAACGGGTCACACAGGATCATAGACAGGTCCCTGGAAGAACATACGGGTACCTGTCGGTTAATTCTTTCATCTTAGACCAGAGCCTTTAAGAAGATAAAAATGCAAATAAATATTACTGATATTCAAGCTTAACCTAGTCATATGATAACATCTGGCTTTGTGCTGTTATTTTATAGTGATGTCCATGGTGTTTGACTGGCACAAATGCCGCCCCCCCCCACCCCTTACCCTGCTCCACTCACCCCAGCACTTGCTCCTGACCCTTTTTGACTCCATCCAGGAAACCCTGCAGCTCTCTGGCTCGCTTGGCATCCACAAACTTCTCTCGGATGCAGGCATCCAAGCACCAGGTGAACTAACAATGAGGAGAAGTAGAGTCAGGGTTACACTGATTAAAGCACAAAGCTAAGAGAGAACAATCACAGATCACTCTAGTTAAGTCAACTTCATGGCAGGATTCTGCAGCTTTCATCGGGCTCAATGATTCCCTTGAAACTTGTTCACTTTAGTATTTGAGTGCAGCCATTTCAGTAAATTTATCTATGGTCCTTTGTGGTAACTTGCTGGTAAAACACATTATTAGAATAGAATGTTGTTGGTTAAGCCATGCATCTTGTGCTTCCCAGCTTGTTTTGTCCGACCGCACTGAGCCTGAGGGGGCATCACACCTACCTTGTGGCATGGGTCAACAGAGCAGATCTCGCTGATGTCCAGGTCATGGAGCGACATGAGCAGCTCAGCGCGCAGCGTGCAGTAGTGGACGTTGCGCGTGCGCAGGAAGAGAGTGCGTAGGAACTGCAGGACCATGTCATAGAGCTTCACATTCTTCCCGATCATCTGCGTAAGCTTCTGCACCACCTGCGGGGAAGCCGGGAGCGATGTGAGCCAGACCGAACGCGAGGGACAGCTAACAAACCCAACATACCAGCTCACGTCAGTCACGGAATACAGTATAGTTTCATCAGACAATCTGTTGGCCCCACAATCTTCCACTCTTGCTCTCACAAAACTGTTAGATCACTCTCCAATGAGACACCATACTGAAGATCAAAAATACAAAGACATGTTGGCCCAAACGGAACCAAAGCACATCCAAAGCTGAAGGCTGACCTCTCCCTGTCGGCGTGTCTTAGGCGAGGGGCTGAAGAAGTTGTGAAGCACAGAGAGGTCACTGCTGAACAGCGCCGCCTCCTTCTCCACGATGTACTGCTTGAGCAGCGGGGACACCTCATCCCCGAACAGGGCTTGGTTGTCCTGCCAGATCTGCCGCTTCACCTCCACGGCGCACACCTTGTACAGCTCCTTATCTGCCATCACCTGCTTCAGCTTCTTCTCTGGTACCTGAAGAGCAGCCAAAGGAAAAAATTAGCCACAGCAGGAGATACCATTGACTGCGAGTACTTGACATGATTCATTATAGAATCCACTTTATATAGAGGTGGAAATGTCAGGTCCAGAAAGAACAAATCCAGACCAAGGTTTTGTTTCAACCAACCAGTTGTGTACTCTGTAACTCTGAGTCTTTATACTCAATTGGTTGGTTGAAACAAAACCTTGGTCTGGATTTGTACTTTCTGGACCTGATCACTGCATCCCTGTTTAAATACCCTGAGAAAGAGCACTTGCCTTGGGCAGGTGTTTCATCACCTGCATGACCACTGGCTGGATGGACGGCATCTTGACCAAAGGAAAACTTTTCTCCAGCAGCTCCTCCAGCTTCACATATCTGAGTAACAAATAAGAAAACCAATGAACAACCCCAGACTGTCAGATTAAAGGCATTTCAGCATTGTTATAAAAGCTGACGGCTCACCGGTCCTCCTCCTTCCCTTCCGCGATAGTGGCCACACGCTCCATCAGCTTCTCCCGAAGCTCATCGAAGACAGACTGGTGAAACTCCAGTCGGGGTGTGCCGTGGAGGTCCAGGAAGGGCAGCGCCGACTGAAGTGTGGGCAATAAGATGCCATTCTCTGTCTAGATGTAACACAGCACAGATTACAATATTATCCATAATTAATTTACTGTTTTTCCTGCGGTTATAAATTTTTTGATGACCAAGGTAGGACTGAACTTTATCGGGGGGTAGGGTTGCAAAGGGCTGGAAAATTTCTGGAAATTTTCCTGAAACTTTCCGTTCCATGGGAAGTTAAGCTGGGGAATTTTGGAAATATTCCACATTAGAAACTTTCCATGGGAATTAACGGGAAAGTATGGGAATTAACAAGAATATTCCTAGAATTTTGCAACCCTATGGGGGGGGGCCAAATACAACGTCATTAAGTTTGTATGTCACATTCTAGTTAACTCAATGAAAATACAATCTTTTTTTTTGCGACTTTCACCAACAACGAATTTCCCAGAACATTTTTAACCGCATCGTTTCCATGAGGTTGAAGACGGAAGCCCTTTAGTGAGCAGGGCATGGTTTCCCGAAGCCTTCATAACGCTACAGTCATTCCCAAGTTCTGTGTCAAAAGACTGAACTTTTGAATGACGAGGCGTTAAGAAGGATCCGAGAAACTCAGCACGGTTCTGGTTCGCTTCCCCCTCTTCACGTATTTTTAGTTCCCCACAGAGTGAATCCGACAGCAAGGAGAGAATGACCATGATGGTGTTGGAGAGCGCATGTAAAATAGCGGCGGCAAACTGTACACTGGCTTCTAAAAAAGTAATCTTGAAAACGAGTCACTAAAACTGCAAAACATGGCACCGTTTGTCACGTGTGACGAAGGAGAAACGTTTTAGCATAATAAACTTGTCAGCGTTGCAGACTGATAGAACATTTCCACTTCCACGGCATTTTGACACTTTTCAACCAAAAAAACGTTGAAAGTGTCTAATTTCAGAGAGACAGTTAGAAATGTAGTTACAGTTTGTCAAGTTTACTTTTTTGCAAAACCACCAGTCCCTTTTGTAAGTTTTGTAGACTATATTATATGTCAGCAGAAAATGCAGTGTTACAAATCGGCGGCAAAATTACTTAAAATATTTCGAAACGACGACCTACAGGTAGCTATAGGGGAATTAAAATTTTAAACAGCATCTAAAGACAACGGCTTGGCAAACAGGTTTACAGCCTAATCCGAACATTTTAGCTAGCTAAAGTTACATTTCAGCATGCTGTGTTTAACCAGCAGGATACACCACAATGAAACGTTCGCAACATGTCATAATATTCTCCCAGGCATACGATACAAAGGTCCGCTCGGCCGCCAGCATCGTTCGCAATGGTAACAGCAGACTAATCAAAACAAATCTAATTAGTTACAAACCAAAGACAATTCATTTCTGTATCTTAGCTAAACACCTGAAATTGGTCGATTGCTTTCAGAGGCTCTGTGCAGTTGGTGAGAGTTTCTTTTAGATCTTCGCCGTTGGAAATTCCAAGTTCTGGTAATCCCGCAAACATTTTACTAGTTTTTTTTTCTACACACATACAATTTAATTCTCCAATTATCCCGCTTCCAAATGCACAGGGAAGGGGGAGAGCTATCTATGCGACACACTTCCTGCGTGTGCGTCTGCATAAACAGTCCCCTCACTCTGGAATACGAGGCTGACGACATTGGATCCTCTGTCCAAGTAGGCCTATCCGCACAATATTCAACATAATCTTCTGTTCTTAACCGACAGAGAAAACTCAGTGGTGGAAAAAGTACTTAATTTTGAACTTCAAAATACAGATACCACACCAAAATGTTTCTCGAGTAAAAGTAAAAGTCATGCAGTAAAATAGAACTCAAGCAAAATGTAGCAAAGTGAAAGTAAAAGTACCAATAATAGATACTTTATTGCTCCTCATGGGGAAATTCTCTTTATACCTCCCCCTACTTCCTCTCTGTAGGTGAGAGTTATCTGGCTGTGAAGGGCAGTCACCCAAAGCAGAGCTCAGGGAGTTGGGGGTTAAGGGTCTTGCTCAAGTACCTGCAGATGTGCCAAGGCTGAGCTCAAACCGGCAACCTATTGATCACAGGCATAGAGGCTTAGACCACTGAGCCACATGCTGGCCCAAGTAACATTTTAAAATACTCAAGTAAAGACCAATTAAAAAAATTCTACTTAATTACAGTAACAAAATATGTCACTTTACACCTCTAAAACTAAATGTTAGTTACACAATGAACAATAAAGTGGAATTGTATGTGTCCTCAAAAACTCTTGTCTTATCCCAAATTAAAATAATAATACATATTTGACTGAAAGACTTGCACTTATAGAAACAGTGCACCCTCTGTAGCACACAACACAGGTCAAATCAGCTAGGCCAGGGGTGGGCAATCTTATCCGCAAAGGGCCGGTGTGTATGCAGGTTTTCGCTGCAACTCCCTAATTAGGTAACTAATTAGAGGGCTGATTGGCTGAAGAGTCCTCACACTTGGGTTTGAACAGCTGACCTACAGGTTATCCCAAAAACCTGCAAACACACCAGCCCTTTGCGGATAAGATTGGCCACCCCTGAGCTAGGCCTATCAATGACCATTTTGCAAATTCTTTAGAAATGTCATATGAGGATTTAAATTGTATTTTGGTGACTATTCCAGTTTATTTCTGAAAAGCTGTTTATACTACAATGAAACCTGCTCTGTGTATTTTGTTCTCTGACATATTTTAACAAACACCCATCATGTTACTTATATAGTACTTTTGTATTTCAGCTACAAGTTCATAATTAGGCAGAACTATATTATACAGTAATAATATACAGTAAAGCCCTTCACATTCACGAGGGCTCAGGGCAGGAGATCCTTGTGAATGTGAAAATTCACGAACAGTTCTTGAGTCTGCTATCGTAAACGATGACATGTCTATTTATTACCAATTTCTAAATAAACAGCACTATACTGTACACATCTTAGAGACCTTTTTAAAAAATATACAAGCCAGTTAAATTACAATGAATATATAAAATGACATCATTAGCCTATGCACTGGGAGCACTACGTTATGGAGCCATTATTAGATTCCACAGTTACAAAGACAGCTAATGTGAGTGAGGCTGGACACCAAGACAGAGATGCGGCGTACACAAGCCAAGATGCAGATACCACAGTTCACTGAAAATAACTTTTAATATTAAAGACATAGCATATGCTTACAAAAACAAATATTAAATAAAACTAATATTTATATATTTTACTATTTTATGTGATCCAAATAATTTTCAGTATTATTTAGAGATTTTGGCTTACATATTGCCCAAAAATACTCCCATTTAATTGTTCTTAGGCAGCCAAAGAAAATGTTTAAACATCTCGTTGCCTTTTTAGCTAATTAAGTTGAGCTGGTGGTGAAACCTAACAAATACATGGAATGGCTGTGGTGCCCCTGAGGAGAGGTTTGGGAACTGAAGCCGTGTTCATCTAGCCGTCCAACTAGATATCAGTAACTTTTTATTTTTTTACTAGTTTTTATGGTGTTACTCATATTGCATATGTTCTAATGTTAAATTGTGTTTTTTGTTCTGAGCAAATGTGCACTTACTACCCAAACAGCTTTTCTTTTGACTGCCTAAGACTTCTGCACAGTACTCTATGGTCTCTAAGCTTTTCCAATAATAGTGACAGATGAGTATTGAGTCCCACTGTTGAAAAATGTTTGACAGTGCAAAAAGACCAAAGAAAAAGTGATTGACCTGTATGTTATCACACGGAGCATCAAGGCTGAAGAATTAAAATAAATATAAAATAACAAATATAAAATAAAATCACTTGTGAAAAAATCACTGCAGATATGAGGGTAAAGATGCAGTAAAAACAACAAAATCTCTAAACGCAAATAAACAAAACATGAATTCAAGCTAGTGAACATTTTCTTTTATTGGTTTAAACAATTTGTCCCATAATGGACTTTTGTAAACAATGTAAATCCAATGATAACATATCAAGATGGTATTAACTTAACACGATTATTCAAATAAAAAATGTTACAAGAAGTCAACTCTGACCCTGGCTTATGTTACTTTTACTAGGCTGTTAACAAACTAGACAAATAAATAACACATTTTGAAATCTGTGGGGGATTAATGTCTAAAGCTGGATAAGAAAAATGTTAACCTGACAGGGGAAACAGTCAAATTTAGAATTGACTTGCCGGGTTCTCCAGACCTCGCTTCCATGTAACCCTGCTTTACAATCTGAAAAGATGGGCAAGTCATTTCATTTCTGATGTACTCTGTGTTTGCCTCAGACAGCCATGCCATCGCGATCAGTATCCCTCATTAGACCATGTAACCTCATAGTCTGTATATTTAGACTTCAGCTTCTCTGTAGAAATCGAGTGCTCTGCCCTTCCAAACCCCTAGAAGAGAAGGGAGGAAAACAAACGTGTAGATAATGTAAAATCCAGTCTGTAGAAATGCAGAAACCAATAAGTAACAGCAGTGTGAGTCTCCAGATTCAAAACTACAGATCTACACAAAATCCTTACCTATACCCTAAAAAACTAAAATAAAGTAAATAAATAAAATGCCAGACATAATATAGCAGACAAATCAATCGTCCCAGAAAGACCACAATCTCTCTAGATCAGATCAGCCACTCTAGAGACAACATGCTCAGCAAATCTGCTGCATACACTTACTCATACCCTGGCTTTAAATTGTCTTACCATTTAAATTATGAGATCGGCTTATTCTAAGAAGCATCTTACATTATCACTTTCAAATGTTTTAATCTACCCCACCCAATACTTCCCTGGCAACTCACCACAGAGTAACCATAAACATGGATCTTCCTGGCTTGGCTGTCATGATTGATCCGACCCCCTCCTAAACACTCGCAGTCCAAATCCCCTCCCTTCTCCAGCTCAGCTGTAACGTGGTCGTATATATCAGCTAGATAGGGCAAACATTCAAACATAGCGAAACACTACTGAGTAAAGCAAATTAAACGATACGAACTTTATATGAACTGGCATCCACTCCATGATTTTTCCTTGGGTGGGTGGGTGGATGTATGGATGAATGGAGTTTTAGCCAATTGGATATCGAAATATCCAATATAACTGGATAAGCGGTTAGGAGATGGACGTTTGCCCATCCATCAAACCACTTACTTCATGATTTGTATGCACGGCACACCCATTAGCGCCCTAAAAGAGAGCAGATTGTTGCCAACTCTCACGCATCTGGCGTGACACTCACGCTTTCTGATTCTCACGATCACGCAAGAAATCTGACGGCAAATCTATATCATTGCATTATAAACCTAAAATTAGCCACATCAAAAGCGTTGGGATAGTTTGCAAACTCTACAGACTATTTACAAGGTAGTAAAACTGTTACATGTAAATGCGTGTGAAGACTTGTCTGGAAATCTCACGCCAGCCAGCTGATCAATGTTGGCAAAACTGCACTGCCTACTGTTAAGCGGACGCAGTTAACTTGCTAACCATCGTTGACATGCTGTTTGTAAAACAAACTCTAGCTGAGCAGTAACTTTAAGTTTAATGTACTCTACAGCTGGCTGACAGCATGCGATGTAGTCAAATTTGTACATGAACACAAACGCTCACTAAACGTATTTAGTCTGCTAATATTACCATTGGTCCAATGTCTGAACAGCTGGAAAACCTCAAGCAGTTCGCCAGAGCTCATACAGGCAGCGAGCATGTGTACACAAATAACTATTCCCCCGCATCTTACCGTGATATTCTGCCCAAGAATAACCTCGAACTATATCTACACTTGAGTCGTTGCCTTCCTCAGTACTACGGACTCTAATAAGTACGTATTTAAATACGCCACTGGGGTCGATATCAACTGCAGGCACAGCTGCCAGTCGCGCAGCAGCCATCGTGGTCCCAACGATTCTCTCTCTCTAGAATCTCTACTTTGTCAATAGCAAATATGATGTGATGAAGGACATACCGCCACCTAGTGGACTGGAGGGGCGACAGCGTCATGTGAGGCACATGCCTGACTGGCCGCTGTGTTTTGTCTGAAGTCTGAAATTAACGGGGCGTAACAGATTTCATTGTAGTGCAGATTTAAATCACGTTACTGAATGAATTTTTGGAGAACTCTTCAATATTCAACATAATTATAGTAAAACTGTGCTTTAATATATATTTTATATTTACTATTGATTAAGGCATGAAATTTAATTTGTACTGAGTATAGGAAAACAGTATTCAGTTTGTTATAAAATGCGTCAGAAGCATTTTGAATGGGGGGACACTGGCATAAAACTAATATTTTATGTCAAATGTAGGGGGGTCCTTCACAAATGTGAAGAGGCCACGACCCCCTCAGATTTAATGGCGGCGACGCCCATGAACCCGAGTAACGATCGACAGAATTAACGGATGAGAAAACGCAAGTACTTTAGTAGTAAAGTAGCAGGCCTAAAAACATCCAGCTTGTTTTGTGAGTCCACCTCTCAGGTGTGTTTTTATAGGCATTCATAGTAACATAACTTGCGAACTGTTGCTGGTCAAAAAGAATTGTCTTCGGAATTAGTTTATCTATTAATTTTCATAAACGTCTTCAGTTCTTTTAATTAGGTATAGACCTGGAGGGGTGAGGTTGAGTTCTTATTAATGATATCCCATTCGTTCTTTTGAACCGTTTTTTTTTTCAGATTTCAAATCTAAAAGAATCTAACTTTATGTTAATCCACTCATGTCTGATTCTAAAAATATTTGACAAACTACCTGTCAGGGTCAGCGCCTGTCTGACCCTGCCCTTCCTGTCTTCTTCCCGTTTGGCCAGCAGGTGTCACTGGCCACCCTGTCCTCCTCCCTGTCTCTTGTCCTTCAGCCCCTGTGTGCTTAAATCCCTAGTGTGTTTCCCCTATTCCCCGCATAGCTCAGTGGGCTAACTGTGAAGTTGCCCCTCTAGTCATGGGTTTGTCATCTGGTCTGTTATTTTGTATTTACTGGTTTTCTTTTTCCTTAGTGTTTATTTTACATTTTTTTTTGTCAGGGTCAGCACCCGTTTTGTCCCAGTCTTGCGTCTTCTCCCCGTTTGGCCAGCAGGTGTTGCTGGCCATCCTGTCTTCCCCCGTTGTACTAGTCTGTAGTGTTTCCCCTGTTCCCCGTCAGCTGCATGGCTCAATAAGATGAGCATGCAGCTACCTGTTAACTCCTCTGTTGTGTGTTCAAATCCTACCTCCTCTATTATTGTATTTTGTTCCCTAGTGTTTCATTTGTATGAATTTTCAATTCTCTGTCTTGTGCTTTGTATTTGGCTTTGGTTTCATGCTTTGTGCCCGTGCTTGTGTTTTTACCTGTCTGTTAATTAAAGCGGAAACAAGCAAGACCATAAAACAACAACACGGCGTTAATGACCGGACAGGGAAACACTCGAGAGCGGACTTAAATATACAGGACTAATTAACAACAACTAGACGCAACTGGGAACACCGGGATTCCACACGAGGTAAATGAGGTGGGCGTGGCAAACAGGAGGATCAGACGAGCAGGACATGACAGCTTTCTTGTGAGGGTGCGGCCTGTGGCGATTCCTAGCATTGCCATCTGCTGCTTGCACAGCACTGACCCCCCCGCGGCTATGCTTTCACACAGCAAAGCGCTGTGCTGTCGCCAACACTGTAACACGACTGCGTAATTAAAACCATACAACTTTGTTTTGAATACATTTATTTAAAAAAAAGTATTATTTAAAAGGAGTGTACAATAGACAATATAAGTATGGCATTTTTCCTCATTAGCCTTTCTTGTGCATAATTAGTACAATTTAGTAATCGAGTTAAAACAAAGCTAGAGCATAAAATACAAAAAAATGAGCTAAACATCACTTTTTAGATCTGCAACTGCGTTTTATTAGCGTGACAGGATAAAATATACACCCAGAATGTAAATATGCTGATTCCAGAGGTCACAGTACATAAAATGCTGAGTTAAATGTGAATTTAATAATATAATGTGAGATTAGTAATACTATATGAATGCCCTTGTAAGTAACTAATGCAGTGAATATGATTCTGAAAATTAAACCTGAAATACGTTATGAAGTATCTAGAAATATTTCCAAATGACTTTTACTAACAACTAGTGATTTTGCCAATTCATATCAGATACAAAAACATAAAAAAGATTTACAGTTTTCAGAGTTAAGTGTAAACTGTGTGCATTTACTACACCAGTTGTGAGGTCCTGACCCCATATGGACAGTTTTCAGCTGATGATGCTGAATAATGCTTGAATTATGAGTTCAGGTGTTTTTTTCTTTTGACCATGGACAGCCTTTTCACTATTTATTCTACACAATATGAAAATAAAATATGAAATGATCACATTGAAAAAACAGAAGTATTTTAATTAAGACACACATTAATACCAATATTTGCTTATTTAGTGGAGCTGAATTTAGCAGGCTAAGCGAAAAAAGGTATTTTAAAGGCTGCATTCAGTGCCTCTGTTGGCTTTTATTTTAATTGCGCCATGTGTCATATGAAAGCTACCCAGTACAGAGTCATGTTGAGCCTTGGATGGAAAGTCAAGAAAATCAAAAAACACAGGCTGTTCAGAAACACCAATTTGTGTAACCGTGTGTTGTTGGGCTGTGAGAGGATAAAAACCACGGGAATCCCGGTAAGAAATATTAAAATAAGTATTTGTCGAAGCTGATTTGTTCTCACAGTCAGATAAAACACTTACAGTACTAATCAAAAGTTTGGACACACCGTCTGAAAATCATTTGTTTTTCAACAAGATAACGACTCAAAGCACACTCTGAGGTTATCTAAGTACTGTATTATTTTGTGAACAAGGAGAGAGATGGATTACTGCGACAGGAGACCTGGCTCCCACAATCCCCCAACCTAAACCCTATAGAGCTGGTTTGGGATGAGTTGGATCAAAGAGGAAGAGCCAACTTGTGCCCACAATCCATGGAAATTCCTTCAGGACTATTGGGAAAGCAGGTGGCTACATGTGGAAGCTGGTTGAAAGAACAATGCCGTCATTGAAGCAAAAGGGGGCTATTGCAGAGTCGAAAGTTTGAGAAAATTTTGAGATGTTGAACATTTCTTTTGGGTGTTGCAATATTTCATATGTATTACTTCATTGCTGTAAAACCTTTTCACTATAGGTGAATGCCGTATCTAGAGACAAATGCACTAAAAGCAGGTGTGCCTAGACTTTTGATTGGTACTGTATATTAATCATAGCACACATTTTTCTTATTCTTATTGAATTTGGGCCAAGTAATGCTGCAAACATTAGCTGAGGTGCTACATATAAAAAGTTGATTTCTAGGAACTCCTTCATGTCTTCAAAAACGCACCTGATGGCACCAGATTAATACTCTTTCATTGCTGTCCAACGGAGACATCCTCCTCACCTTTCATTGCTGTCCAACGGAGACATCCTCCTCACCTTTCATTTGTGTCCTTCCTCCATTTTTAGGCAGAAAGCTTTGAAACAGCCCTGACTTGGGGTGTTTCTTAATATGTGTACTTGACCATAGTTGTGTTCTCGCCCGTTTTACGTCATCTTCCATTGCCGAAGACCAGTTCCAATACTAAGAACAGAAGTACAGAGGTCAGTAAAAACCGCCCCAAATATCAAGGACTCACCAGTTGCATCCTTGCCAAACGGGGACAATCTCATTATTCATTGCGCCCCAAGTTAGCAAGACCAGCTTTACAAAGACCACAAGTATGATCTTTGCGTTCTTGGTATTGAGAAACACCCATGTTGTCGGCTATGTCATTTAGGAAGAATAAGTAAAAATTAGACATTAAACAAATCATGCCAGGGCTCTCCAGGCCCCATGTGCTGCTGTACATTATTAAGATAATGGTCCTCAGCACATACCTAGAGCTGGCTAGAGTGTATGCTGCAGATGATGGTGATTAGATGATGTCTGCGCTTCCCTTCTTATGCCGACTGGCTTGCATCAGCAGGTATCCCAAAATCAGGAAGAGGAGCAGAGCAAACATAAGAAGCAGGCAAGCCCAGGCTTCTGGCCGCAGAGCCTTCCGGATTCCCAGGCTTTCCTCTGGCAGAAAGCTGCTCAGACTCAGCATGTAGCCCAGGGCCCAGCCGATGGAGGCGTCCCCCACCTGCACAACACGGGCACAGATACACAGTAACTACCCAGCAGCTCCACCCAATGAGATACTCTTATTATTCATAACAACCATAGAACTTCATAATCCTCACATGCAATTCTCTATTAAAACGCTGTTGCAAAGACATTTGGGTAAGAAGCATTTACAACCGTGCTAGGAGTGTCCAATCATTTCATAATCATGTTAGTTGCTAAACAAGGCTGATAACGCTGTCGTGATTTTTTCCCCCACCGATCCTCTGAAATGATTGTCTTGTTTTACACTCTGATGGCATAGCAGACTCCAGCCAAGCAGACCTATATACAGTATGAAGACTGCGGCGGCACAGAGCGCCCACCTTTTTCTGGAAGGACACGCGCGGGAAGGAGCGCTCGTCGAAACCATAGCCGCGCAGCATTAGCACCTGCATATACGCAGAGGCTGTGCAGTAATTGTGCAGCCGTGTCTTCAGGTCTGGGGCCTTGGCCAGCATCTATTATGCATAGAAATAAAGACAGAGAGGTAAAGACAAATAAGGGAGGGAGAATTATATTATACTGTACACTGTACTATAATCGTAGAAGTAGTAGAAGTAATCAATAACTGGCACGCAGGTACGCATTCATTGTGTAAAGTGATGCGTGTGCCAATTTCTTATAACAGAGCCGATGCATAATTATTCCATGTGCTTTTGATCTGCTATGACAAGAAATTACCGTGTATTTTAATTAAGCTTTATACCATGAATGAAGTACGAATTAGCCATATAAAAGTTAAAATACATGGTAATTTCTTATGGTAATAGCAGCGCAGATGAAATAAGTGAGGATCTGCGCTGTTGTGACAAGAAATTGCCACACGTATCACGTAAGATGGCGAATGCGTCCAAGCGTACCAGGCATGCGTATCCCTGACTTTGATAGCTGTTGCCCAGTGCAGACATGCCTCATTATTATCAGGTGCCATGCAGTCGAGGTCTCCTGACAGTCGAGGTCTCCTGACAGTCATACATGAAGCATTCCTATTCAGTCAGTTATCTTCGTCTAGTCCAGCCTTTCTCATCATATGTGCTGTTTGAATGGGTATTATGGCCGTATGCGTCCCAATCTGGAACATGTCAATTTCTTCACATGAACTGTTGCTTCTGGTCCAGTGCAGAGATTCTTCAAGAGACAATAGGGTGATAGGGCGTAGTACACCCATTTTCCTGATTACATTTCATAGTGTGACAAGGTTATGCCTGTCACAGTCTCTTTGAAGTGGTCAGCTGGAATTCCGCTGGTGTGCAGTGCTACTGGAGTTTAGCTTTGTGTTTGTTCTTGTTGTCTGGTTTTTGTACTTTAGCTCCACTATCTAGTTGTTGTCTCCTACTTCCTGTTCCTACTTCCTTACCCTACTCATACACCATGTACTCAAGCTGCATTTCCAATCCCAGGCCCAAATCCAGTTGGCTACCCATTTCCTGCAACACATTGTCCAGTGGTACCAGGGACCATTGAGTAGAAAACCTGGCCTGGTATGGTTCGCAGCGCCCTATTTTGTTTGTTGTGGAAGTCAATAAATATATTTTAACCAAGTGCTCTGCATCCTGGTTGTGACAACCTCTGAAAGGAAATCTGCAAAAAGGCTCTGTGCTGTGAGCACCAGTAACCATTAGATGAAATACTCAGGTCATCGGTCAGACTTACATCATTGAAGGTCATATTGCAGACAATCTGCGCCGCCTCTTTCAGAAAAGTAGGAGTACTGGCTGTGATTCCCGTGGCCTGCTGCAGGAAAGAGTAGGTGTAGTAGAAGCCAGCGAACGCCTGAAATGGAGAGAGGAAGTGAGCTGTTGTGGAATACCAATAGCTTTGAACTGACGATTAAACACGATTGTCAGGTTCGGTCAAAACTTCGTAGTTCCTTTGGGTTTACACAGCCTATACATCTTGCTAACCTCAAACAGACTCATTACATTGAAACCTAGGTTAATTGGAACAAATATAAGCTTTTTTAAGGATCAGAGTGGTAAGCATCCACTGATATCTCTCACCATGTAGCTGCCTGTGACACCGGGCTGAAAGACGCCATCAAAGGAGCACTTGGAGAATCTGCATTCACTGAAGGAGAAGATCTTGGATACATTGCCAAGGCAGTATTGGTATTCACCTAGGCCTTGCACCGTCACTCTTCTATTGGGGTTGTAGGCTTGGGGTCTGTCCTTCACCGTACATGGGGAGTCAAAGACATCCCCCAAATTCACAGAGGCATTGTAGTCTGCTGGATAGCAGGGGTGGTAAATGAAGTTGCCGTAACCCTGAGACTAACAGAGATGACAGGAAGAGGAGAACAGTCATGGACACATCATGAAAAAGATTCCTTGTCCAATGATATTGGGGGCTTATCACGATATGTACAAATGAAATGAAAAGTGCCTCATGTTTATATCTGAGTCTTTAGAGCTTGTACTGTACTTGCATCTGTACCATAGGTGGATAGTTCAAGTCTACAAAGTAAAATTCCAGATCAAGATTTTGTTTCAACCAACCACTTGAGTATAAAGAGTCACAATCACAGAGTACTCAACTGGTTGGTTGAAACAAAATCTTGATCTGGATTTTTACTTTCTGGACCTGGACTATCCACCTCTGATCTGTACCTTCTCTCCCCTTTGTTTCTTATTATCACACTTTTGACCATTTTCTCAGGTAATCAAGCAGATATAACCTTTGCTCTTAGTATTGACCCATGGCTATAAAAGATGGTATATGCTTTACACTATGAAAATCTCAAAAACCTTGGGAGAAGCAGGCACTCACAAGGAAGTACACTTTCAAAAAAATTCCAAAATGAACAGATCCTAAGTCATGGATGCTAACTGGTTGCCAAAGTAACGCTATAGTAAGGAATTTCTGGATTCTTGAAAGGTCAAAGGCGTAGATGATGTCCAGGCATTGCATCTGAAAGGATGCATTAATCTTCTTTGTGACAGGGACTCTCGTACCTTGAAGAGAAGGGCGATGACCTTGAGTAGCACCTGGTCCTGGCCATAACACAGGAAGCTGTGAGTGTACAGAGAATAGTCCTGTCCATAGAGGCGGAGTTTCATGTTGTTCCTCTTGTCCTCCACTGTGTCCTGGGTTGCAAACGTGATCTGGGTGGACGCCCCTCCTAAATCCAAGGCGCCCACTGTACCTTTCCCTGGGTTCAGCCAGCGGCCCACAAAGCCATACTGGAGAGGAAGAACAGTGCAATGAGGAACATGAACACAGACTGACTGCTCAGGATGCACCAGAAAATACTTCCTTATATCATGTTCCATATTCACAGGAAGCACATTTCACATTAGTTTTGTTTTTTGTCAAGTTGCCTGAACAACAGCTATGTTTCAAAAGAGCATATCGGTAAAACCTGATATCACGGGTTAGTCGTCTGTGCAGTGATTTCTGCCACTGTGCAACGTCCAGTAGAGGCCCTACAACGTTCACCACACTGTTTGCCAAAATGCTAGTTGAAAGTGTACCATGCACTGCCATGTCACTGCACTGACATTCCCCAGTGAATGTTTAACTATTGCAGCACTTCATATCCCATCCATCATGCCTGTCTGCGTCCGCGGACAGACTCCCCGGCTCTTCATCCCTCGGACCCTCGGTACAGTACCTTAAATATTCCCTTACTTTTTAGATGCCTCATATTCATATTCAGATTTATGTGCCCCCCCCAAAATGACGTCTGGCCCCACCCTGGCCACCCCACTGGAAACTGTCTAGCTCTGCCGCTGATACACACCACGGTTGATTTAGAGACTTTGGTTCATTTAACTGAATGTCTTTGGACTGAGGGGGAAAACCAGCATACCAGGATGAAACCTGCGTATGTTGCAAGAAAAATTAACGTTCCACTGCATTTTACCATCCACCCTATTTGTCGTGTTTCTGTTTTATCTGTTATGCTGTCTGGTCGTGCTGGGTGGGAAAGCCCTGACCTGCAGGGCTTGTCAGGGATTTGATGGGCGTTTGTTCCTAAGCCAGGTCATTTATCTCCTGCAGTCAGTCTCCATTTCATCCCTTTCTTGCATATCACCACATATTGTCTCTTCTTCATTTCAACTCAGTCACTCAACCATGCAGGGAGTGGTCCAGCGATGACGGTCATCATTCACGCACATAACAACACAACAAAGATGCCAGATGAAAGACAGAGAGGTAAAAGTCTGAAGTCTGCCCGCTGCACCCCGCGGGAGTGGCATGAGTGCCGCCCCACAGTCCACCCGCCTCGCTTGAAGACCGGCTGAGGTACCTTTGCGAAGTTCTCTAGCAAATAGTTGACTGTGACCCAACCATATGCCCCCTCTTCCTGGCCAGTCAAAATGGACGCTCCCCGGAAGTTGAAAGGGTATGACTTGATTTTGTTCCTCACTTCAAGCAGGATTTTCTCAGACTCCGTTGGACTGGACATGCTGAAATAAACAATCAGATTAATATCACCAATAAATATGAAGGAATCTCCCATATTTAAGGAAAGTACAGTAAAAGTGCTACACCTCACCCAACACACAATTAAGGTGCTTGCTCAGATGCTTTTGACGGTTAAAATGCCCCCTCCCACTTTCCCCTTCCCTCTCGAGGCTTGTTTTTATAACTGCACTGTGACTCACTTCAGTAGCCTCATGCCCGCTGTAGCTCCCAGGTAGACAGGGGAGAGCCGGTGTCGGGATTGTGGAATATCCCGCATTGCCTGGTTCAGACACACCTCCAAACTGCCCCCTGCACCTCCTGGTTTCCCCGCATAGCTAGAGATCCCTCTTCCTGTCAGGGAACACATCAGAAAGGTAGTAGGCATGGTTACCGCCAGAATGTTCGGTCATACAGCCGAGCCCTACAAAATTAAAAAACGACAACCTAGAAACGCAACCCTGAAACAAATAAATAAGTAGCAGAGCGAATGGGAGACTGTCCAGGGGTTATAAAGTGTACAGACTGACCACAGAAAAGGGGAACATAGCATGTATTTCAGGTTGCGATGTTGAAATGTACATCTGCAGGGGAAGCGGCAGCCTCTGGGGAAAAGGGGACACAGCATCAGCAAATCAGTTTCCCCAAAAGTCTCAGCTCAGTCATCCGTTATCTTATCTGGTAAAGGACTAGATGGAGGCCAGATTTATGAGTGGAGAGTCTAAGCTGAGGCAGACAGGAGAGGCTGCTCTCTCTCACCCTCAACATGGCACTCCCCGTGCTGGGTCACTATTCCCGTGCCGTTCTGCTTGTCTGCGGGCCACTTGTAGATGTACACGGCAGTGTGTGAGGAACCGGCATCCAGGACGATCCCATACTGAATGGGAAAAGAATAAAGCGACTGAGGACATAGCAGTGGAACCTGTGCCGCGGTAAACACCGAAGGGGACAGGACAATGACAGTCTTACAGTCAGTGCTCATCTATGACACTCAGCCCACAAATGAAATTCTTCGTTTGTTAGATATTCTATAGCAGGATTGGGGAACCTGATCCATGGAGGGCCGGTGTTGGTGCGGGTTTTTGGGATGGCCTCTCAATCAGCCAATAACAGTGGGTCCCCAGGACTGGAGTTGAGAACCACTGCTTTCTTATTGGCTGATTGAGAGGTCATCCCAAAAACCTGGAGCAACCCTCCATGGATCAGGTTCCCCACCCCTATTCTATAGATAACATCAGATTAAACATCAGACTTTTGAAGGTGGGTGTATGTTTTACACACATCTGTAGGATACAGTGAACGACCAGAAAGTTCCAAAGGCTTAAACACCCCTGATTGTAGCAGCAAATGTACCTGTCATAACTGGCTATTCTTGGTCGTGCTGTAAAAAACTGCTTAGTCAATTAAATCCTTTCTTCAAAAAAAGGAAATAAGTTTTACTGTACAATAAACAGCATACGGAGAAAACTATTACTTTCATACGAATAACAATGTCAGAATGTCAGTGTGCGATGTTATAAACCATGCATATGCACACATTTAAGCCCCAATTACCATTTAAAATTTGAATTCTCTCTTGTCAATGATTTTTTAAATTAAGTAAAAACATATTTCAGATCTTTTCCAGTGTTGCATTCACCAGGTATTACGCAAATGTAGGAACATTTAAAGCGGGCACAACCTTTAGACATTTAATTCTGCTAAAATTCTTACTAGTGTTAAATATGCAGCTTTGAAATACAGTTTTTTAGTTTTTAAAATACAGTTTTCAGCTACAGCTTTTTGTCCTGCCCAACACAGCTTCTCCGACATTTGGTATAAAAAAGTGATGTTGAAGATCCTCTTTTGTGTTGCCTGGAAACGTGCCCCCCCCCCTAAAAAAAGATTGCAATAGAAATGTGAAGGTCAAACAATGATGGTGGTACACTGTCTACATATAGCACAGTATTGCAACACTTGACCTCCCTATTGGCACCTTAGAATGACTCTGTATCTATGCTAGATAATCATCTTTGTGTTCCCTTGGTTTTTCTGCAAAACAGATGTAAGAAAACAGCTTAGCGTGCTGATGTCCAGTGTGTAGCAGTTGCCGTCTGTGTAACAAAAGGCAAAATTATAAGTGTCACTCTGACTGTAACCTGGCAACCAATACAGGTAAAATTCAAGCTGTTTCATCTGCTAAATGGCTTCTGCAAATTACACCAATATTTATGTTTCACTGTCAGCTAAAATAACTTAATGCAGTACAGAAATTGTTATACAGAAACTGATTTAGCCTTGAAAGATCCAGTAATTATCAGACTCAAAATGCTGCCGCAATTTAAAAATAACTGTGCCGCATTTAATTAAGCATTCTTTAACTTACAATATAAAAATGGATTTTTTTATGCAGAAATTTAAATACGCATCATAACGAGTACACTAATGCATTACAAAAATGCCCACTTTTGGATGTATCAGAATTCAGAGTAAATCAACGGCCTATAATGACTCTAACTACCGCGTATTAACAAATCATCTTTGCTAAGATGCTTAATCATTTCTGTAGCATATCTGACTGTTCCACATCATTTTCACACAAATGTGTGCACACTGCTGAGAACACTCTGCTGCACCAGGGTTCACACGCAGGGTCTTTGACAGTCATTACTGACTAACAGACATAAACAGAGCGCTGACTGTCTGCCCGCACCTTGCCCCCTCCATCGATGGTTTACTGCGTTTCATTTGTTTTTCTGCTGTTACTGTCCTATTGCAAAAGTAATCCAGTTACCAAGGTAAACATAATTTTCCTTTTAATATGAAGACCCCTTTGTTTTAATTAGTCATTTTTCTTTCCTTTTTTCCCTGCCTTTTTTAGTTACAGTATTTGGTTGTTAGTTGAGTTTTTATGTAGCTAGGCTTGAGAAGAGTTCTGATGCTGAAAACAGTTTAACTGCTTCTAATGATTTTTCGCATTGCCTTCCAGATCCTCGTATCCAAGATAAAATCTGGATACCCATGATCCTACACAGGACAAAGTGGTCCAGGAAATGAATGAATGAACAAAGAAATGAATGAATGAATGAATGAATGGCGTTAATGATTTTGACCATATGACCATTTAGCTGAAATTCAGCTTCATTGATGCAACTTTACCGAACCTCAAAACTCAAACAGAGACATGGCTGTGAGATAGAATATCGAAAACCTGCTCTTCTCTGCACACCACATATAAATATCAAAATACAGACGTAAAGACTAAAATACAACATTAAACAAAACAGCAATAGCTGTTTGACAAGCGGACAGTCTAGATCAGGGCTGCCCAACCCTGCTCCTGCAGACCCCGCACCCTGCAGACCCTGCTCCTACAGACCCCGCACCCTGCAGACCCTGCTCCTGCAGACCCCGCACCCTGCAGACCCCGCACCCTGCAGACCCTGCTCCTACAGACCCCGCACCCTGCAGACCCTGCTCCTGCAGACCCCACATCCTGCAGACCCCGCACCCTGCAGACCCCACACCCTGCAGACCCCTCACCCTGCAGACCCTGCTCCTACAGACCCCACACGCTGCAGAGCTTAGCCGCAGCCCTAAATTAACCCACCTGATGCAGATTATCAGGCGCTTCCGTAATATGTCAGTATTAGAGCCAACTTAGCTTCAACATAGCTGGCTCTAGTACTGAGATGCTACTGAAGGGGCTGATTATCTGTATCAGGTGTGTTAGATCAGGGCTCTGCGGGGTCCTACATCTGCAGGAGTAGCGTTGGGCAGCTCTGATCTAGATATTTCAAGTTTTCAAAAAAAAAAAAAACAATTCTTTCTACTGAGAGCTAAATATGAGATAAATAAAGTAACTAGCCAGTACTCTCTTGCTGGATGAATCTGTGAAGAGCAATCTAAAGCAGAGATGTTACAGTGCCTTCACAAGGTACATTGGGCCATGTATGTTCAAATTTTCATTACTCAGAGGAGAATAAATTTTCACTTGTATACAGCTTGAAAAATCTAGCACTATATATATGACAAATGAATCAGGAATATATGAAAAAGAACTGCTGTGTGCTTAAAAATGAAAAAGCCCACCTAAATTCCATATCAACTTATCCATCACAGGTTTGTCATTGGCTTTGGATGAACTGAACTGTCAGTGCTGTCACTCTAGCTTCACACCCCCGTGTGAAATTGGAGTGTTGATGTTTCAGGGACCCCCCATGCCTGCGTTCCCACCTGCCTCCCCCTCCTACTCATGCTGCTGTAGCCATATCTGCCGGAGCTTCATACCGCACTCACCTTATTGTTTGCACTGCCTCTGGTCTCCTCTACTTTGGCTAATTGCACATTTTATTTTATCTCCATTACCTATGGCTTCTTTCCGGCCTGCTCACCCTTCTGCCCGTGACGTCTCTCCTGTACCCCCTGTTGCTGTACCACTGTTCGTCCTGCCATCAGAAGCAGCACATGCACCTGCCTGCCATCACCTGCCTGCCATCACCTGCCTGCCAGCACCTGCCTGCCATCACCTGCCTGCCATCACCTGCCTGCCAGCACCTGCCTGCCATCACCTGCCTGCCATCACCTGCCTGCCATCACCTGCCTGCCAGCACCTGCCTGCCATCACCTGCCTGCCAGCACCTGCCTGCCATCACCTGCCTGCCATCACCTGCCTGCCAGCACCTGCCTGCCATCACCTGCCTGCCATCACCTGCCTGCCAGCACCTGCCTGCCAGCACCTGCCTGCCATCACCTGCCTGCCATCACCTGCCTGCCAGCACCTGCCTGCCAGCACCTGCCTGCCATCACCTGCCTGCCAGCACCTGCCTGCCAGCACCTGCCTGCCATCACCTGCCTGCCAGCACCTGCCTGCCATCACCTGCCTGCCATCACCTGCCTGCCAGCACCTGCCTGCCAGCACCTGCCTGCCATCACCTGCCTGCCAGCACCTGTCTGCCAGCACCTGCCTGCCATCACCTGCCTGCCAGCACCTGCCTGCCATCACCTGCCTGCCATCACCTGCCTGCCAGCACCTGCCTGCCAGCACCTGCCTGCCATCACCTGCCTGCCAGCACCTGCCTGCCATCACCTGCCTGCCATCACCTGCCTGCCAGCACCTGCCTGCCAGCACCTGCCTGCCATCACCTGCCTGCCAGCACCTGTCTGCCAGCACCTGCCTGCCATCACCTGCCTGCCAGCACCTGCCTGCCATCACCTGCCTGCCATCACCTGCCTGCCAGCACCTGCCTGCCAGAACTTGCCTGCCATCACCTGCCTGCCATCACCTGCCTGCCATCACCTGTCTGCCCTTTGCATACAGACTCAAAGCTTAAAATTTGGACTGTAAATTAGAACTTTGCCATCTTGTTCATTTGACTTCCTCTATCAGCTTGCCCACTGGGGGATTTGGGCACGGAAAATGTAAAGCACTTTGAGACAATGTAATGTTGTGAAAATGCAGTATACAAATAAAATTGAATTGAATTGAATTGAATTGAATTGAATTGAATTGAATTGAATTGAATTGAATTGAATTGAATTGACAGAGCAGGACACCCTGGACAGCCACAAACAGTAACACACGCAAACACTGTGGGCAAATAAGAGAAACCAATTGCACTATCTGTGTGTTTCTGGATTGCAGGAGATCTGCATGGCTTTGAGCAGGACATATAAACCCCATAGACACTGAGCTGTTGCCAGAATTTCCAAATGAAACAAATGCATCAAGCACAAACCATCTTGCTCTCATGGCTCTGCTTATGAGGACTTTCATGGTCCCACTTCTTAAACACACACTTTTGTTACCAGTGAATGTACGTTTCACTGTGATTTTTCCTAAGGCTCAGTCAGGAACCCTTTATGGCAATACTGAGGAAGAGGTCCAACAAGGAGACACGCCAATGCACCAAATGGAGAGAATGACGGGTGGAGAAGAATAGGGAGGACATGGAATATAGAAGGCATTGTTAAAAATGAAATGGGAGGAGAGAGAAGAGATACACAGAGGGATGTCAAGTCATATTGCAGCCATATTGAAATCCACTGATGCACGGACAGAACACAATGATTTACTAGACCATGCAAATAAAATAAAATGTTCACTCCCTAGTCAAATTACACACTAGTGTAGTGTGTATTTCCAGATGACGTGTCCTAAGACATGTTCTTCTATTTGCTGCATCTACTGTATCTGGTGATACAAAATTTGATTGTCATCTGATTATTTACATTTAACTCTTCTGTTGTCATGTTTTTATACACTTCTGAAGTTCAAACAGAGGATTGATGTTTTCAAGGCTATTCTATTACCATGTTAACCAAAACCCTGACTCTTTTAAGAGGGATAGCAGTTAGCACACTTCTCTCTGGTGTATCCATCCATCTTCTAACAGCTTATCCTGGTCAACTTCACAGAGGACCTGGAGCATAGGGCACAAGGCCAGTGCAGCAGCCTAGACGGAATGGAAGTTCATATACACTCACACACAGTTAAAGCATGAGTAGGTTTGAGGCACCAGTTAATCTGCCTGCATGTATTTGGACTGCTGGAGGAAACTGGAGTACTTCAGAGAACCTCGAAAAAAGGGAGAACATGCAAACTCCACACGCAGAGAGCAGAGGTGAAATTCGACCGCCCCAACGCCGTAGGTGTGCGCATCATGCTTCTCCCCGGGCAGGGTCGCGGTGAACCTGGATGCCTGGATCCTGTCCGAAGGAGCTGCGCCCTGGACGCGATTGCAGTTAATCGCCGGCGCAATCTCTGACTTGTGCGGCGTTTAATACAACTTAGTGTTCTCAAAGTGCCTTCTTCCATTATTTCTAAATACGCATCTTCATACTTTGCACCATACTCCGGAAGCTACTGTATAGATAAGCAGTACTAAGTAACCACACTTCAGCGTAAAATGTCGTTCTCTTCCGTATATCTAGAGAACCGTCAGTAATAACTTTGCCGGCACGCTTTTTATCACCAATAAATCGACTCAAATTCCTTCCTCTAAATAAGTTAATTTAATTTATGGTTATCGCACCTATCGCTTCCCGCTTTCGCTGCACAGCGCTAACTTTACTATAATGTATTATTTAAAATGATTTTACCATATAGTCCGGAGGCTCTTTCATATTTTCCATGGGAATAACAAGCAGAAGAATTCCCAGTATTCCCAGTAACAGGAGCACAATCGGGGCAAGGAACTGGCACCACTGCTTGCCCATGAGGTAAACTGTGACCGGGAAGTAGCAGAATGAGGCAGCGGTTGTAAGTGCCAGCAGCTCTATAGGCGTGATAACAGGGCATCCGGAGATGCAGTAGGGTGATGACTGGGCTGTACCAGCCATTTACCACGTACCACGAAACGCACGGCATTAAAAAAAAACGTTTATTAGGTACGATGCATCGATTTAAGGGGACAGCTGAAAAGTAGCATAGTTTTGGCAAAGGTACAATTTCTAGGAGTTTTAATATCATTATAAAATAAATAGATATATGTATTAAAATAATGCATCGATTTAACATGAACCATTTACATAAAAAATAAAGAAAAAACACAAAATCTACATAAAAATACTACGTTAAATGATGGTCTCCACAAATAGTGCAATATTAACACTTTTACAGGTTTCTGGTTGAGGATCGTGTTCATGTTCCGTTGCTCCTTTGAAATTGCATTTCATTTTATGGATGCCAATATTCAACTTGGATCAAGAAAGCAAATGAAGACGAAGAGGAGAAACTCAAGTTGAGCGCAAGTCGATTCTATTTTAGCGAGAGAAAAAAAATCCAGATATTAATGTATTCATGTATAGTAATAAGACCCTTGTAACCTGTATTTGGATCTGTCTGTATTTATTTTTCTATGTTACTGTGATATAATCAGGTTTTATTTACAGCTGTAGTCAGGGACTATAGGCCTAAATACTGCTGCAATGAACAGATGGTCTCATCACAAACACAACATTTAAATCTAGGGCTAGTTTCTGCTACACTGTCAAAAAAAGTACCAATTTGTACCTTTGAGGGTACAATTACTTGTCACTGGGGCTGTACCCTAAAGGGTCTGCCAGTTGTACCCTAGCTGTAGATAAATTATACCTTGTAGTCAAAATTAGTGTATAGAAATGGAGAAAATGAACATTTTGTATCATTGGGGATAATGTAATGTTGTTTGTACCTTGGGGAACAAAACTGTACCTGGGCTGTGCTCTTTCTTTTGATGGTGCACTGTTGTCAGAGAGGAGTAGCGGGACAGGCGTTCACAAGCAACGTTTGATTCAGACAACCACCAATGGTTCAAGTGACAGGGAGAAAAATAGCACCATTTTCTAAGAAAAAGAAGAAAAAAAAACCTGGCCCTGCATCTACAACTTAAGGGAAATGGATTCTTTCCCACAGTCAGAAAGGCATACGAGTGTTTGTAACAGATTAGAAGTGCACAGTACACCTTTATAGTATCCAATAAAGAACCGACTGGAAGGAAAACTCACTATTTGGGAGGAAAATTCACTGTCCTGTTGTGTTTTTATGTTCTTTTTAAGTTTACAGACGTGCTATGCTAATTGAAAAGCAAGGTTGTACAGCAGCATGTCGTGGAATACTAATCTGCTTAATGCTGGCTTTGTGGCCAGAAGTGAGACACGCAGCTTTGCTCTGAAACTCATGATAAAAGCCAGCTGGTAAAAAGCGAAGCCAATGTGGAATCCTACCTACAAAAACGCCACATGGCAGACATTCCCCCAATGCCTCACCTCTGTTGTTAACTAGTTTCTTAAATGAATCTATTCGTAACATAATCAATTATTCTCTAAACAATATAAAAGCATGATTGTGAGTATAAAAATAGACATAAAATTGATCATTACAGTCATCTGTGTAATTAAAATATTTCAACCCACTTTTTTACTATAGTTGCTGTTATTGTGCATTTTTTGTAATGACTTCACTATGTAATGTGTTACACTCTGCAATATTCATGCTTTGAATCATTCACTTTAAAGCAACCCCCCCCAAAGACTGAGGGATCCCCCCTGATCCACAATACGACTAAAGGCTGAGGGAAATTCTGACAATGACTGACTTCTTGATGAATGCGACCGTTTCTGTCCACAAGACAGAAAAGCTCTATGTCTCTGCTGTCCCAGTAGTCTGACCCAGATGACCCATTAGACCCCGAGGGCCCCGGGCCCTTTGTGTGCCCCAGCAGCCCCTGCTACTGCAGACATGTTCATGCCCAGAGGGCCTGAAATATGCCTCAAGACAGGAGACAAGCCACGGCCTGATGGCTGAGCACAGGAGATGCTCAGACACCCGGCCCTGTTTGCTGCGGGCCTGGCACACATACATCAGTCAGTGCTCAATCCCATGCTTCTGTTCATCCTCGCAGTGCTTCCTGCATCAGACTACACTGCAGAGATAATTCACTGCCCATCGTCTACAGCACTGCCAGGCCTGCATTGAGATTTAACTGCTCAGAGCCTGATAAATGGGCTCTTTTCAAGCATGCACGCACACCAGGACACGGAAGGACAAGGACATTACTCAGGACTCCTCACTTCAGTGGCTTCGCAGAGGTGCATCTGGCCTCTTATTTCATGTACAGATTTTCTCATGTCTGACGGCTCATAAGAATTACATTCATTCCCATGGGTCTACTGGAGGAATCACTCATGTTGCTGCATTCATTGTAAATTCTGGATTTATCATTCATTTGGTTTCCTGAAACCTTGCTTAGATAACATGAAAGTGTAACCAGAAAAGCAAAGGAAAAATTAGTAGGGGACCCATATTGGCAAGATTTAGGTCTTTATTTAACATATGCAAACCAACCATAATCATTGTTTTTATTGCAACAGTAAAAGAGAATGAAAGCAGCAGTACTTCTCTTTTTTAATATACCTTTGCAGTTATTTAACTTATTTACTTGTAAATAGCTCATTGCATTAACTGGCTGCATTAATAAAAGGAAAAAAATACACAAACTATCGAACCTGCAATTATACTCTGTATGACAGCTGGGGCTTCAAATACTGAAATATAAATGCAAGCAATAAAAAATATCTGTAAACCAGACTGCGATAAAAACGTGGTTTGGGCGACTTATCATCATGAGCTATATCTCCCTCTGGTGGCAGAATCTTGGAAAGATATTGTGCTTCCGATGCAGTTTACATGACGTTATATACATTTTTATCAAACTGTTTGAATTAAACTGTCAGGTCCAACAAAAAGAGACTGCGTTAGTAATAACCATTTTCCACACTTATTTAGACTTGAGCCACTTTTGTTGTATTTTAAATTATTTTTTTTTCAGTCGCATTTATATGTATTCATTCTCCCTTTGCAAAATATTTATAAGACATTCTATGATCCCATGCAAGTCATTACTGTCACCAAGTCTCCGCTCTAGTAGTACCATTCACTCACAAATAGTCACTAATACGGCCAGGGTTCCGGACAGTGCCTGATACACTCTGTGAGGTCAATGTTAGTTAGCGACTTCAGAGCATTTCACTAATGACGCAAAGATCGCGGATTTAGGTCCAAAAGAGTAGATATAAATTGTAACCCTTCCCTCAAATGTGAGTCCCTTTGGATAAAAGTGTCAGACTAAGAAGCAGATACACACATATCTTTAAATATATTTCACATTCTGTAATACAGAAGAATGTATAAATGTGCTTATTCAAAGTTTAAAAAGTGTTTCAGCAGAAAAACTGCAGTTAGGCCATACATAAGTGTCTAGATAAACCAGTCTGTCTATAGAAGCAAAGGAACCAAAGACCTTATTATTCAGAAGGAGATCTGCATGCCATTCAGTTTTCTCCCTACTATCCATTAGCTTGATGTATGTACACATTTTTTTCCCCCCAAATTTGTCGATACCCAAATTTTTTTTGTCTAAAATGGTTGCCAACTGGTGGATCTCTAAAGCATTCCTAGTTGATAGTGACACCCCCACGCCACCCGTCAGCCAAGCCTACTTAGGGGGAGTAAGGGAAGCTGTCCACCAATCAGAAAACTCTACTGAGTGCGAGTGCCCGCCCCCTCCCAGTTGGTAATGCTGTGACTTGGTAAATCCCCAAATTATTTTTTCATAAAAACTGACTCGCACTATAAAAAAGGTCGGAGGCCACTGGTCTATTGCTGCCAAGCAGAGCAACACATGTTAAAGTAGCTAATTCAGATATGTAAGCACTGAAGGGCACATTATCTTTTACGGCACTCCATTGTGGAACCACGATTGTACCTTAAACATCAGACAGCCAAGGTGACTTTTTCAGGGTCACTATCGCGAATCACAGAATCCTCACCTGCTGTGTTAGATCAGTGGTCGAAAGAGACAGCTCATCTACAGTGATAAGCTGTGTCACCATATGAAGGTTTGGTTCTATCAGGCAAATTTTCTGTCGTGGGCTTTTCCAAGTGAGCTGAAGGATGGACAACTCTTCAGCATTAATGAAATGTCCACATATCAGTTACTTTCAAATCTATGAGGCTGACAGGAAGCAAGCTGTAGAAACCTAGTAACTGGATCTGAACTGTACATAGCAACAGCAAGCACTGCACCGAGCGCAGCGAGATTGTAGATGGCAGAGCAGAGATGGCAGGGGCAAAGGCCACCCGGCCTCCTTAGTCCGGCTTCTGCATCATGTGACTTTCCTCGCCATCTCCAAACAGAGGAAACATTGAGCTCTCCTGGCCGCTGCACATCTTCTCTATGATGATGCATTTATAGTTCCAGAGAAGGAGCAGCACCATGAGTGCCAGAGCCAGCGGGACGAAGGTGGCCAACAGCAGGCACTGCCGGGAACGAGGCTGAGGGTCAACCTCGCCGTCCCGTCTCGAGGATCTGCGCTCCCGGTAATGCCGCAGCCACCGTTTCAGCAGAGAGTGAGGGGGATCGCAGACGAGAACCTTTCCTTCTTCATCAAGCCCTCTGTAAACCCCCTTCTCTGCTTCACTCATCGCTCAAGAACTGTTGGAAAAAAAATGGCCCACACCAGGGTCCTGTAAATGTATAATCCTCAGCTTGTTAACTAGCATGAACAGAAGAACGGCAGAAACTGGAAAAACCACAGCAGGGACACACGAGAAACACCACCCACTGCTTCACATTACTTACAAATAAATCCATTACTGTGATGTGATTTTCACATCAAAATTTCACATTTTAAAATAATACTATGTTAATGCACAGTACTAAAAGAATTCTAGGTTTAAAGAATACAATCTAAAACAGATTTTCTGAACAACAATCACTGTACTTTAGCAAACATAGAGGTTCATATTGTTGAAGGAGCTTGAAACTGCACAATAACCTTCCTTTTAACTTGTTTCCTTAGAAACACTGTGAAGCACTGGGCAGTTACTGTGGTAACACGCCGCATATTGCCATACGTGCTATTGAGTGATTGCTTAAGAGGTTTTCAGTATGTTGCAAAAAATCCCGTTTACTTTTATATCTCCAGGCCCGGAAGTCCCACACCGAGCAATAAAAAGGGTTTCGTTTCAAGCTATTTCAATAACCTGTATCTAAAGAAGTAGAGTAATACAATAATCAATGACAGTCATGCTGGTGATTTTTTTTTTACTAACCACAAGGGGAACTTAAGTCTGAACATTATAAATGCAGATGGCCATGCATGACAGCGCGGACCCGGGCTGGTGTGGCGCCGGAAGTGTGCCGTGGGGGGTCCGGACTCCGGAGCACCAGAGGGAACCCAGCAGGAGAGGCACAAACTTTTTTTCACTAGTTTATTATGCAAATGAAGTTTCGGTTTAAAGTGTAACGACATACCTTGGGAAGTAAATATCCAGGCGGATCCTCGATTTCGTATTTCTCAGGTTATATGCAAACTCCTTAATATAAACAAAGGGCGCTTTATTCTCACCGCACGACACCAAAGGGTTGGGGCTGCCGGTCACCGCCAGCTTTCGGACGTCTGCCGGCCCCCGAGGCGGAGTCGCTCCTGCAGGTTTGCCGGCCTTCAGGTGAAGGGGGCGTCGCCAGGGGTTATTTTTGGACTCGTTTATTTGGTTGATTGTGCGAGTTTAACAGGTTAGATATTAAGCAGCGGCAAATCTAAATAAGACACAAGCAAACGCAAGGTATATGAAATCTCAAAATATATTAAATTGATGGCTTCATATGCATTTCCACCCCTTTACTATCGACATAAATCATTGACATAAATGTATAATCCTCAGGCTGTTAACTTGCATGAATACAAGAACGACAGAAACTAGAAAAACCACCTATAGGACCTGGATACTCCGATAAACACTGGCAGGTCTTCACATGTTTCATTTGCTTAGAACATCAACTTTGAAAAGCGTACAGTTTGAACAGCACTTCAATATCCAATTAAAAGTCAGTTCTTTTAGCAGAAATACGTATGCAGCATAATAGAATAAGAGTTTATGGGGTGGGGTGTTACATGTTTACATGAATTCTATTTTAAAGAGGCTACTTTTGGAGATAAATGCTATGTTCGTTTGTCTTCTAGGGAAAGTGGGTAAATATAATTATAAGCATTTGCTGACATACCAAGCTCAATCGTTTGGAGTGAAAATTAACATTGATATGTTTGGTTTTTCCGCTGGGTTGGACATGGCATGATGGAGTGAGTGATGTCCTTAACACCTGCAGTCAGATGTACGGGAAGTCTTAAGGCCTTTAAAGGAGAAACAGCCTTGTTTGACGTGTTTGGCTGTTTCGTTTTTTGTTTGTTAATATAATATAGGCCTACAAATGTAAATAAATCATATTAGAAACTATATGTGATTTAACTGTTATAGTATCTGATCACGTTATACTCAGATAAACATGGGTATCCTTGACTGTTGCAGCTCTTTTTAGGAAATAGTAAAATCTATTTATACATGAGGTCAGTGTGCTGCTGACATGTCTGGGTAACCTTCGACGACAGGTTTGACTGTTAACCATTTTTCTATTGAAACCATAAAAGTGCTTTCATTCAGACTGCCCAGAAGATACAACATTTAACAACAAAGTAACCGGCTGAGTTATACATAAAAAATATAAGAAGACAATTTTTGAGATACGAAACCATTTTTCGATTTATCATTTATCAATGTTTCAAGTATGTCTGAATGAATTGGTGATGAAACTCCAATTTATCTACTGCTCAGGATTATTTGTTTGCTTGTGCTGCACAAGAATGAACAGAAAAGCAAGTGAATAATGCAACCATAGTCTATTTTGGTGGGTAACGTTTCACTGATAGACCCACAGTATGAAGGTGACCTGCCGCTCGGCCTTCTGCCCCCCCCCCCCCCCCCCCCCAGAGAAGGAGTACAGGCTGGTTAACGAATTAACCACTCATTACCTCATTAACATCTGTGTGGACGTAAGAAATCAAAATATATAGCATGCGTTATTGTTCGTATAAGATATTTTTAAAGTCCTTGATTCTTACTTAAATGTACACAGGCCCAGATAAATATGCACTGGATTTAACTGCTATCTGTTTATAAGTTACGAATTAATAAATGTTAGGAGATTTCTTCATTTGTATCTGATTTGAAACTGACTGCCAATTTATCCAACAGTTGATTCATGCCCAGCTGACTGTGGGGCCAGCAGGACCAAACCTAGCAGTTCCTCTGGTGTGACGGTCTGGATATTAAACTAGATATTATATTAAAAGAAATAAGTAAAACTGCAGCTCCATGATTCAAAATATTTCACTTAATGCAAGGATTCAGGATGCAGTCTGACCTTTCTGTTTTTTTTCTTCTTTTCTTTACAAAAAGCAAAATAATTCCTGCGGATTGGAACGGCAGCCAATTGCGCAGCTGAAACATTGATTTACGCAGATGAGGTTTCTAATGGATCGTAAAGGATTCTGTTTTCTAGTGGGGGCTTAATCTGCTGGGGGGGGGGGGTGGGGGTGGTGTGTAACTCCCTCAGAGACACAGAATGTGAAGTATTTAGGCTCCAAGTGAAACATTTTGATTAAACTGGAGCATCATGTATACATGTAGGTCTAGTCATGGAAAATTAATTAGTAATGATAATGTTTACAGGGGACATTGTGTAAGAATACAAAAACGTAAATGGAAAAACCCAAAAAGGCTAATCTTGGCGATGATATGCTTTGAAATCTTTAAATGGGGGATACAACCACTTGTAGCTTAACGCAGCATTTTATATCTGCCTTGAGTAAAATGTTCAAGTTTGAAACCTTGACCCAGGACTGATATGAGTTTGATGTCCTCTAGAAACCCCCCCTCTATTAACTTGATTCAGCCACAAGTTATCAGAGGCTCCTACAATCTGTTCCAGCAATTTGTGAAATGCTAGTTTTAATCCACAGTGTAGAATTATGTTGAGAAAAAAAAACTATTGTCTGTATATCAAAGAGTACAATAAATCCCAAAGGAACAGAACTATTCACAGGGGAGTTGGTGGAGCCGCTGAATGTGGAGGCACACACGAACATCGCTGTCTGGCATTTCGGGGGGGTACAGCTCGCCGCAGGTTAGGTCACGGAGCAGCAACATGAGCAACTGACAAAACAAGAAAATGGTGGACATCAGATGTTTTTGTTCTTCTGAAAGTCCTCAGTTTTCAAACTTTAGTGGTTACTCTCAGGTCAACACCATTGTGAAAGTCCTGTACAGAGTACTGATTCCCATACAAATATGAAAAGTTAAAGGTAAAACAAAGTTATTATTTGTATCTAAATGTATGTTTTATACTTATGTTCAGTACATGTTTTTCATAATGTTTTATCTTACACAGTACAGGGATTGGACAATTAAAATGCAACACCTGGTTTTAGTACAAATAATTTATTAGTATGGTATAGGGTAGAGGTGGGCAATCTCATCCAGAAAGGGCCGTTGTTTGCAGATTTTCTCTGCAACTCCCTAATTAAATTACTATTTGGAGGATTGATTGGCTGAAGAGTCCTCATACCTGGGTTTGAACAGCGGACCTAAAGGTTATTCCAAACACCTGCATAAGCACCTGCATAAACACCTGCATACACACCTGCATACACACTGGCCCGTTGCGGATAAGGCTGCCCACCCCTGGTGTAGGACCTCCTTTTGCGACCAGTACAGCAATACAAGTCCTGCACAGTGGCCAGAGGGATTTGGAGCCATTCCTCTTGCAGAACAGTGGCCAGGTCTCTATGTGATGCTGGGGGAGGAAAACGTTTCCTGACTCGCTCCTCCAAAACACCCCAAAAGTGGCTCAATAACATTCAGATCTGGTGACTGTTCAGGTCTTGGGAGATGTTCAGCTTCACCATCATGTTCATCAACCCACTCTCTCACCAGTCTTGCTGTGACGCATCCATCTATAATCAGTAGCGGGCCTAGGGAATGCCATGATATTTCAGCCCAAACCTCTTTGGAGCTTCTCCAGACCGTAACTCTCCCGGATGTGGGAAAGACAGTGCAGGTAGACTCATCAGAGGACAATACAAGTTTCAGATTGACCACATCCCAAAATTTCCATTGCTTGCATCACCGAAACCAAAGTTTGGCATTTGCACAAGTGACCAAAATTTTGGCTACAGCAGCCTGACCGTGAATATTGACCCTATGGAGCTCCCAACGAACAGTTTTGGTGGAAACAGGAGAATTAAGGTACGCATTTAATTCTGCAGTGAGTTGGGTGGCAGTGCTTTTATGTTTTTTGGATATAATCCAGGGTAGTACTTGGACATCCTTCTCAGACAGCTTCCTCTTGCATCCACAGTTACTCCTGTTGGATGTGGTCCGTCCTTCGTGGTGGTATGTCGACATTACTCTGGATACCGTGGCTCTTGATAAATGACAAAACAGTGCTCCTCTGTTGAACACTGATATGTCTCCCGTTATGTTGTGCGAACTGCAATATTTTATGCACAGATGTGCTATCGCTCTGCAAACTCAACCTTCACACTCTTGCTGATCAGTGTTTCCCCTATCATTATATTAAACGGGCGCCCCCCAACCCCCCCAACGGCACCTCCCGCCCCCCTTTGAAGGTCAAGTTCATTTTATTTAATTTTATTTTCTATATAGCGCCAGATGACAACAGACGTCATTTAAGGTTACCTTTCCTATAGAACACGTCTATACATTGTCATTTTATTAAACAAACTAAATAGCCTTATGTTATTTATATCATTTACACAACAGCCTGTCATTTTTGTCTCTACACGGTCGCGCATTTATAATTCTCCTCTGCTCTGTATCGCGTGTGGCGGAGTTCCGCCCCGATGCACGCGCACAGAGACGTGCGCGTACACACAGGTGAGCACACTCCCACCAGCGGACAGAGAGTGCGCGTCGGAAAATATGTCGCGTCAGCCGCCCGGTCAGCAGTGTAAATTGTGAGGGACTTCTCAACCATGAACAGGGTAATAAATACGTTTCACAATGGGATTTTCTGCTTTAAACTATCACTATTTTAAACTATCAGCTATCACTTTTAAAGTCTGACAGTTAATGCATTTGCAGGTCAAGACAAACATCCACAAAAGGCTGCAAGGAGACCATCTTGCAGCCTGCATGCGGATCTCAGTAAATGGGCCAGACGTTTCTGACTTCCCATATCAAGAGGCTTTAGAAATGTTCTTCCAGAAGCCCGGAAAGATACACTGCAGTGACAAAAGCTGCACACTAATAATTGTCATAAAACTCAATGTTGTGATGCTTAGTTCAGTTGTAATATTGACTGCTGTCAAGAAAAGAAACGCATGAACACCATGAATCCCCCCCCCCCCCGAAAACTGTAAACCTGGGGGAAACACTGATGATGGAGTGTGCAATCAGTGAAGATCAGCCACCAGGCCGTGCATCTATAGGTGTGAAACCACACTAATGACCAGGTGTTTCAGTTTCATCGTCCAACACCTGTATGTATGTGCATGAGATAAAAATATAATATACAAAATAAAGCAATGTTCAGGAAAATTTTAAATTGTCCCTCAGTCTTGGATAATCTTGGATCCCTTAAGATTTCCTTTCACAGCAAATTTTAGCAGGAAATTACCTGGCATGTCTTCACTGTTCTTCTGCAGCAATTCCCAGTGGTGAAGGTTTACTTTTGGGTTAGGCTCGACTATTCTGGCCAGTCTGGATTGAGGTCTGGAGACTGGGCCAGGCCAGGTCATTAGCTTGAATTGTCCTTCTTCACCAGATTAGTCCTGTAGTATTGAGGTGTTGTCTTAGATGGGTATCTTGCCGAAGTATGAAAGACTGTTCTATTTGCCTTAATCCTTTTGGAATGGAATACTTTTCATGTATTCTGTGATACCAATTTTGCTTGACAAGACCTTCATAAAAATCACCAAATAACTAGCAAAGCAGCCCCACATCCTGACTTGCACACACAAAACACATGTGCTCACAAGCCCTCTGTTTTATGAATATATGGTGGATGGAATTCAAATATTTCAAATTACTTTTTTTGTGACAGATTTCCACAAATGTATAAAAGTTGTAAGTAAAAATAACTACAGTTTCAGGCAAGTCTACTTAAAGGTTTTTGTTTTTCTTTTTTTCCAGTCCTGAATAAATGCACACAATTACGGAGTATATAAGAGTTGATGTTGATAAATATCATTGTGGAAAGTCAGCTCCGTTGAAATATGTCACTGCACAGGTATCTCTCTCACTTAAGATTATAATTGTCATTTGCTTTTACACACAAATATGACTTTAATTGTTAAAACTGAGATGTTAAATGTATAAAAACACATTGCTGGCACAGACTATTTAACAACAAACAAGCTGAACTTTAGCAATATCGCTACATCCCAAAGTAATATATAAATAAAGTTTCAGGTATATCACCTCCTCTGATATGCTAACTTCAGTTCCCAAAACACCAAGCAGTCAGTTGTTCTGTGAGGCCTGTTACGGGTTACACTTGTAATTTTCAGAAATACAACAATCATCCACAATGGCCAAATAAAAACATTCATTCCACACAGAGACGCAGCTGCAGATTTAGCATCCCATGAAATCACAGCATATTGAACCCAACCCAGACCAGTCCAATTATGTTCCAGATTTTTTGGGGCCCCTGTCACTCAGGGGCCCTTGGAATCATCCTAACCTTCTCCTTTCACAGTACCCCTCATTCCAGAAATGCTGTTCAAAATGAAATGCAGAAATTAAACTCATACTTCAAGTATTTCTGTAACAAATGTAAGACATTTACATTTTGGTTATTTCATAGTAATAAAAAACCCTCAAGTTAATTCATTGATCCTTCTTGCTAACGTAGGGGTAGGAGGGTTAAGCACTATTATTAAGTGTAATGACTGTAATATGACATCTATGTGTTGGTAGAAGCTGACATACCTATTTAAATGTGTTCCAGCTCACAGAATAAAAGTAATCATGTAAACATTGTCTACTTCAAATAATATTTACAGATATTCATATCAATGTATTTATTGTCACAAGAATTAGCAAAGCCTTCATAATATCTAGACGAAACAAAAGCATTTTACAGTGGACCTTGTCTCTGTCAAGATGCTGCGTCAGGTCTGTGGACAAGATGTATTAGGCAGTGAAAGTTTCTTAGATTCACAGCTTAGCAAATTGCTTGTTTTTCATCCAGCTAATTTTTGTACATTACAGCACAGTACAAATACTGGACATCAAACTCATTTGTTGCCCTTAACTACTTTGACTAAGACTTTCTCGCGCTTTGTGGTTGATGTGAGCGGCAAACAATCATTAATTAAAGGAAAATTGTGGTACTTTTATGGGGGCTAGATAAAAGGAATCATAAAGTTTTCATTATGCAGAAAAACAATATAGATGAGAAATAACATATAGCAAATTGTATTAATACAACAACCAAGTACTAAAATAAAACAACAGTAGGTAACATATATGTATATAAAATATTATATAGTAAAATCCCCTTTGGAAACAAACTTATGTATCCAGAGGTATTATGCAAATATTATGTGCCAAACTTACATAAAAAACCATTGGATATGGCATGATAACAATAATTATTATATTGTAATTAAATCCAAAACGCAATAATTTTGTTAAAATGGCACTAAATTGCACTAAGCAGCCGAATAAAGGGAAATTGTATAAAAATGCCCTAAAATTAGGTAAGAGGAGGCTACTGTATCAACAGAGCTCATATAGTTAATAGCTATGGATTTACTCTGTTCCACACTCCTTTTAACGTTATAATTTGAGATGTCATACATATTGCACAAATCTCATTACTAAAACCTTTTCAAATTAGCAAATGGGACACACTCAAAATATATTACTTATATAGTGTATCAAATAGGTTAAATATCTAAAATAAAATGTATTTAAATATGGAGGTAGTAAGACATATAAATTAAATGATAGATATAACACAAATTTCCAAATAAATTACGTAGCTATACTGTCATGAGCAGTGCTTTCTCTTAAATCAAAATGAGTACTTCATTCATTTGATCTAATCAAACTTGATCCATTTCGTACAAAGAAATGTCATATACATGTTTAACACTTAATGTACACACAGTTATAACATCTGGAGTAGGTTGAAGTGAATGTATATGGGCTGTTGCTCTCCTGGGTTGGGCTTCATTCTGGGGGGGGGGGGGGGCAGTGGGTGTGGCCAGTGCTCTGGCGTGCCGCTTTGTGCACCCAGCCCAGATGGGCCATCACTCTGGACTGACCCAGGCGTGGTGATGCGTGTTCATTTCAGGGGTTCAGATGGCTCAGCAGCGCTTGGGCATTGTGGGGGAGGGGGGGTGTGTTGGGCTTCTCCCGGCCCCCTCTCACACCACTGTACTGACCGACGGATCTGAGAGGTTCAGTTGGCCCGTGATGTCTGTGGGGTAGGGCTGCAAGGGTAAAGACATATAAAACATGGAATTTTAATAATTCTGTAAGGATTTATTTGAAATAAATATACAGTTTAAAATGATTTTAAAAGCCCCAACTCTCCTCCACAAAGAGCAGGCAGTGTAGGAGTAGAAATGACTGCTTATCCAAAGAATAACACCAACATTCGTTGATCAACCTCCAATGATCTAATTGGTAGGCTAATCGAGGTCTCTTTGGTAAGAACTGAACAGTGCATCATGATTACCAATCAGGCCGGTTTCACCTGCCTCAGGACGAGTTATATTGCTGGTTTTCTATTCACTTAGGAGGTAATTGAATAAAGCATTCCGAATGCAAACTTTATAAATTCCCAGTGCTGATGTGCAATCACTATGGAGACAGTCTCATTGAATTTACAGAAAAGAAGCAAAGAAAATCTCTGATCTTAATGAATTCAAAAATGTTATATCAAGCCATACTTATTTGTGTGTTCTGTTTTAATCTTGAGCCATAAATATTTTAATGGATGAAAAGGACACAAAAGGAGCTCTTTGTAATGTCCGGCTCTAATAGCTCCTAAAAAAAGTCTTTCCTGTGTTACTGACTCTGCATATTTTGGATTACAATAAACAAGAGGTCATTTTGTGGTGATCATCAGTGACATTTGGCAAATCGAATATAGCTGATTAATAAATATATAAACCATATACACTTGATTTGAATCAGGACATTGATTTATAAAGCATGTGTACATATATGTATACAGTGTTTACAAAAGGTGATCAAATTTTTCAATGCAAAAGTTTAGTTTGATCTCTCATATAGAATTTTTAAATCTTACACAACACAATGATTAACTGTCAGTTGCACTAAAGGCATTAATTGAAATGTAGCTCTGTATTCTTTCCACACCCCCAAAACGATGAATTTTTCAAAATAAAAAACCTACAAAAAAAACACAACTGTATTGCTCATATTTTCAGTTCTTAGCATATGATGATTTTGAACAATGCTAAACAATGGATTTTGAAAAGGGTTTGGTGTTTCGTATGTATGACTTGTTTTTAAAAAAAGTTTATTATATTATATTTACCTCTAAAAGCAGCTAAGATGCATCTACCAGCCATTTGCTAACAATTTGTAAGAACAGACCTGAGGTTTTGTGGAAAAGTATAATATGTAGCTGTGTCCCTTCAGCCCCAAAGGACAGGAACTTCACTGGAGAAAAACAAATTTATTTGGCGGGGAGATGCATCAGAGTACTTTTATATCCTGTGAAATCTGTGGCAATGAGGCCGGTCTTTGTCAGGGGTCCTAGGCCACAGCGCCTCCTGCTGAGAAACAGGTGAACAGCAAAACAGAAGTCTACTCTACCACAGCCCCAACAGTCATGCTGGCAGAGGGAGATAGAATACAGGCATGTAGTGGGGACACCAACACTCAAAATCCATTGAAATCCATTTATAAAAGTAAACAGTGATATAAAGTAAAACAATGGCTGCAGCTGAACATGAGTACGCTGCCCTTCAGAAATTTTTTAATATTCTAGCTCATCTGCTGAGAACTTTCCGACTTTCAACTGTGACACTTTCATCCACTTAAGATCTAATTACCAATAACCCAAGACTGACACTTAGATCATTAAGAGTGAGAGAGAATAACTCTCAAACATAATTATTTCTTGGTGTCCAATTCAGTCTATACACCACGGACTCCTTCAAATTGATTCTGGGTTGAACGCCGTGTCTCTTCCCAGCAGTCACTGACTAGAGCTGCATTAGCTTGTCCAGTCTGTAAGGCCTTTACATGTGTGTTTTTAAAGCTTCAAAGGGGGTGTGATCGTGGGCCAGCACTGTGCTCCCCATCTACCAGAAACAATGAATCAAGGACATTCCTGTTAGGGGACATTCTGACACATGGCAGGGAAAACGGAAGGAAGGAAAGGCGATTCTGGAACAGCTGTCAGACGTAAACCACCTAGAAAGAAACCTAGAGGATTGCATGCAAAGCAAATTATAAAAATGGAAATATATGTCACTACACGTTTATGGTCCTGGGAGAGACTGCCACTCCAGCCTTTGACGGAATCTACGAGACACGTGGAGTTCTCTTTGGACAATGCGCTTCTTATGTGAAATATCTCGTTCATCATTTGCAGCGTGACTCAGCATTAATTTCAACCCTGTGCTGAAATCTGCGTTCTGTCAGAGAATAAAAGGCTGTTGAAAGGGCAGGGCTTCTAGACTCTTGGTGGGTGTAGCATTTTAGACATTTTTTTGTTTTCAATAAAATCAACAATGGATTACAAACCACAAATATGACATGCAGCACCTATCCAAACAGATCCACTTGCAAGTACAAGCCTAATTAAAGCTGTGCAATTCAAAAGCATTACATAAAATGATTACAAAACTGGAGGGGGGGGGGGGCTTTTAGGCGGTGATGTGGCAGCAAGTAAATCGACATGATAATCCTGAAATAAAGTCAGCTGGAAAAAAACTGGGGAGTTAGTTTCCCTGAGATGCTGAATACTGTCAGTATAACTTCTGGTTATGTTCTCTGGTACAAGTAGCAAGTAGAAAAACCTTTAGGGGGGAAAAGGCAAAAGCAGCACAGAATTGGGATTTAGGGAAACCCTGCGACTGAATAAGAGGCGTCATTAAATCCCGAGAGCGTGGCACCACAACAAGAAATGGGAGATAGGAAACAGGGAAACCACAGCCGGGCTAGCCGGAGAGAGACAAGCCAGCGCTCCCTGCCTCAGAAGTGCCGCCCGCTTCCTGTAGATTACGTCTCAGGCCTGTCCAGACCTGCTGTCCATTACTCTCATGGCTCTTTTCAGACACATGTCTGGATGGTGCAGAGATGGCTGACAGACAGACACGTGGCTGGGACACAAGCTCCATGTGTGAGAGTGACAAAGCGCTGAAATGGGAGGCGGCTGGCAGTAAAGATGGCATGACAGGAGAGAGAGAGAGAGAGAGAGAGGGGGGGGGGGAGGCTGAGAGAGGGAGACAGCCAGGGAGGAAAGCAGTGATTGTAGGGGGGAAAAGACAGAAAGAGGGTAAGAGGGGGGGTGTAATTATCTTCATCTCCTTACCGTGTCTTTGGAGGACCTACGTCTGTTGATGCTGGAGGCCAGGGAGGTACTGATGGACCTAAAAGAGGCTTTCTTTTTGGGGTCGGGTTCTGCTCTACCACTTTTCCTATCCTAAAATAAATATATATGTAGAAAAATTATTTACGTTCTCCAGTGGAGTATATTTCGTTGCAGTGTCCCACCCCCCAACTATCTCCCCCTGTTAGGTCTGGGGTTGGAAGGCGCCCCATCCAGAAGGGGCACAGCAAAATGCCAGTCTGTCCCTTGCCAGGCCTGCCCAGGTGGTTTGACCAGAGAGGTCTTTGAGGGTCTTTTTGTGGCCATCAGATCTCAAGGCTCAGAAATGGGCAGAAAATGTCCCATTTCTCACTCATGTCTCAGCTTTAAGCACAATGGGACCCCAACTGTCACCTCTCTCATTGTATAGTGAAAGAAGGAGCCCACACTCACATTTCAGGAGTCCGCTGTAGTTCTCACAAGACCCTAAATGAAGTAAGACATCCATTACAGGGTAATACACCTGTGCCCCTCCCATCCAGAGGTTACTGTCCCTGACTTTTACCCATTACTGATATTACCCCAATCAGAGCTCCTCCACAATGTGTAGGACTTGAAAGCATGCATGACTTATCTGGCAAAAATTGAACACTTTCCCATTTCGCGTCTTGTGCATGTCCCGGGAAGCCTAGTCGGGGGCCTGCAGTCGCTCTTTACGTTTTTAGGTGGCATCATTGACAGAACGTAAAAGGCAATGCACTCATTCCCTTCCTTTCCTCCCTTTATTGCTCTGTTACAAAGAACTATGAAAGAGCTAGAAGTCACATGGGACATGCCTCCTGCTCTGGTAGTAACTCTTAAGGTTTTGGAAGGCAGCAATGAAGAGAGTGTAAAGGGTGGGGTGCATTTATACCAAGGCTACTGAAAGGGAAACGCATAAGCGTGGCCCCCGTTTCCCTTCCCTTAAAATTTTAAAGCAAAAAAAGTACAAAGAAAACTAAAGAAACTAAGTAAAGGCCAGAATCAAGAATCAAGCAAAGGCTACAATCACTAACTGAGCAAAAAAAATGAAAAAATGTTACAACTAATGCAGGACTTTAGTTGTACCAGAAATCCATCCCACACGGTGAAGTGGGGGGGTGGGGGGGGGGGGGGGGTCAGGGGCACGTGAAGAGAATGTGAGGTTGGAGGAGGGCAGAGACAGAGTGAATTCCACCAGAAGACATGCAGCAATAGAGAAGCAGAATGAATGACATGACCGTCCACCTATGTCACAATCGTCCCACTGGGCTTACGTTTCTTACGTCTCTCAACTGGAAGGTTTTACTCTCTGTAACAAAGACAGGATCCATGAATGGCATATTAATTTATTTGCAGTTTATGGTCATAGATCTGTGGCATACAGAGTAAAGGAATGTATTACTCCAGGATAAGTCTGGCCAGAGGGTTTTGCAAAAAGACATGCAGGTACAACATTGTGACATGGGCCAGTTTAACAAGACAAAATTCACTTCAGCACTTCCAATGCCCACGTATAGCCTGCTTATTCTCCACTGTTGTCTTGGAAACTAACCTGGGTCTTTCAGTCCCTGTTACACATTGTACTCAGTAGCAGCTTATGGTAAAGGCAGGCCAGGGTTTAATCCCAATTTCACCCCTTCATCTTATTCTTTGCAACCTTTATGAAAAACAGTTTGTTCCCGGTGTGGCAGACAGCTCTTCGTTTGTTAGGAAACTCGATTCATTTGTGACCCTTAACCTGAAAGATGCCATTGACTCGTTTTGTCTGTCACAAATAGAGCAGACTCCAGGTCTTTTTCTCCAGTGGAGAAAAACAGAAGCGGCCAGGAAATGAAGTATATTGTTCCAAAACCTTCAAGTAAGATAGGTACCAACAGGACGTTAGCCTGTACAGCACACATTGAACACCAGATAACACATCATATAAGGTAACACAACAGCCCCATATTGTTAAGAACACTCCATATTTTCTTTATATTTCTCCATTATTAACACATTAGCCACAAATGCACATTTTGTCTTTACAGTCAAATAACACAACCAGCTCCTACAGGAAAGAAATGCAGTCAGACAAAAGTTATTTATATCCAGTTTAAATGTACTATCCTGGAGCGATGATCGTTCGCATTAGCGTTTCCTGACTCTCAAATCTTAAGTCACATCACACGTCATAACCCTGGCAAAGACTCGGAAAGGACATTTTTATTGGATGATTTCAGGAATAAGGCTGTCCTGAGCCTCAAGATGCACCCACGGGATTTCAGAAGTAAAACCCAGGCTGATACTGACAGGCTACACCTGTGTTCCCACCGCCTTCCCGCTGCCGGGCCCCCCTCCCATTTTCCCCAGTTACATTATGCCGCCCCCCCTTTCTGATCAGCACTGCAAATAACAGCCAGCACTGCAGCCAGCACTGCAGCCAGCCTACACCTGACCTTTCACGCTCGGTTTACAAGCAGCCCACTTGGCGGGAGAGGATGAAGAGCCCAGGCACATCTATCCCCAGTGGTGGAGCAGTCTGTGGGGGCATTGGTGACTGTGTGAGCTGTCGAGAGCCACCGAGATGGAGGGTGGAGGATGGAAGGTGCTCATGTGCTCATCAGGGAATGTGAATGAACACGTCCTATAACACCGTTATAGTATGAAATGCTTTGGTCTTTTGTTCTGGATAAAACTCTTATAATATTATAATATTACTGTCAAAAATTCTTATAATATTATAACGTAAACCATATTGTTTTCATCTTTTCAGTCAACTCTGAGCACAAAGCTAATAAGACAGTAAACAAGACCTGACTGCAGATCTCTGGATGCAGCATCTAGGCTGCGTGATGCTGACCTTGGATTCGTGGGTGGCCGGTCAGCAGGTGTCTCTCGCATAAAGGCTTCAGCCTTCCACACAAGTAGGAGGTTCTATATGCAAATTGTGGCAACAGCTTCGCCCCTGAAGTGCTCCCAGTTCCCGAAATATCCCTCACAAGTGAGTTTATCATCTGAAAGTGTAACTGGATTTAAAGGTCATGCCTGTAGTCGCATTCATTACTGCCAATCCCATGTTGCGTGGACAATGTTTGCCCACAAACAAAGCAATGTCGTGCTTTAAATGCAAGGTACTGTCTCTCAGAAACACATATTATACGCATAGTACATGTGCTTTATGGGGACCTGATTAATTATTTTATACAGCAAAACATCTATATGCTTCAAACATTTTGGAAATCCTACTATATGCTCGTTTTTATACTACAAATAGGATCCTGACATTAGAATGCATGGACACTGATTGTATTTCTAATGTGCCGCATAAATAATGTTTATTTTTTCTTCTTTACAGAACAGCCAGTTTACATGTCAGAAAATACTGCTTATATGCATTCTGGTGCATGTTCTCGTTTACTTATGCATGTAGATAACGGTGCCACGCATGCCGCCGTCTGCCTGAGCCACAGCTCTGAGTACGGGCACATTTATTCTGCGTGGCTCCCCGAGCTCGCAAACGGCATTTGCATCTGAGCCACAACGGTGCTCAAGATGCACGGGGAACGGGGAACCGCACCGGGGTCGGAGAGCAAGGGGCCGTCCCACTGCCTCTCCAATGCTGAGTATCACCACGCACGTCGCACCACGTGGACACGGATCTGCCCGCACAGACGGGAGACAGCGACCCCTGCCTGCCAGCGGCGGCTCTGCGACTCACAGCAGCAGCACTCTTCGGAAAAGAGCACGGCCCAGCATGCACCTGGCCGGCACCGCGGCAACATCACAGCCTTACAGCGCTTTACTGCTGGGAATGGCCCCAGACTCCCCAGTAGAGACAGGGCCCTGTCTTCCTCCCTGCTGCTGAGGCTCATGGCCAGGCATGGGGGCGGGGGGGGGGGGGGGGGGGGGAGCAGAAGGGGGCCTATTCAGTAAGCTTTAGCAGCAGAAGGCAATGAGAAGGAGTCAGAGAGAAATTCTGCTTTTGGCAGACAGAGAGAGGGAGTGGATGTCACGTGATATGGAAAGCCATCCACAGAGTGATTATGCAGGGAATTAAGACATGGTTTTCTGTAAAAAGCCATGTATCCTAACCATCCATAATTCCTCCCATGACTTTTTTTTTTTTTTGCTCATGTAAATTAAAATGCATTTAAGTGACACATCGAGTGGCACGAGGAGCACTGAGGGATAACAAATGAAGATCAAAATCAATATTAATGAGAACATGGGCTCATGCCCAAAAGCAAGACCCACACATACCACCCCCCCACCCATCCATGAAAACAAAGTGGGTGGATGAAAAGAACAACACCTGTTCCCTGAAAGGCCCCAGTAAAGCTTCTCCTCTGTAAATCAGGACTGAATTACCCCTCACATTCAGTCCATCTACATGTATCAGGCTCAACATATGTCAGAAGGTAACGGAGAAATTCTATTATATATAACATATTTCCCTGATGTCTATTACGTACACACTTAGCCGACAGCTAAATCATCATCAAATGTCATGAATTATTTAAATAAGCTATATTGATTTTTCTTTGAATGTTTTTAAAATTAACACAGCAATCAGCAACACAAGCGCGATGCATTTGTTAAAGGAAGAGACACGCGGCATTTATTTCAAGAGTAAGATGGGCTGGTCTACAGCACCTGAAATTGATTCTGGACCAAAATACTGCTGGAGGGGTTTGGTCTGCTTGGGACCAAACCGCTGGACGCCCTGTGCTGTAGCTGCTGGAGTATCTCCAGACATATCCTACACCATTTACACTCGGTAACGCTCGTCGGCTTATAACCTCAGCGTCGGAGCGGAGAGAGCGAATGCTCAGAGACGTCCTAAAAGTGTGGCTCCGGCTCAGTCAGGTGACGCCAGACTGTCACCGGCCCAGCTCACTCCCTCCTCTGCGGCAGCCATACCTGCAGGTTCTTCCTCCAGACATTCACCGCCGCGAAGGCCAGCTGCATCTGTTTCCGCCGGGCGTCTTTGTGGCGCTTGTAGGCGATTTCGATGAAGATGAGGAAGATGCCAGCCACGATGCCCCCAGCCACCAGCATGAAGACGCCTGTGTGAAGACAGCAGTCAGCCATCGGGGGGCGCTGTGCTATTCACGCTGACCTACTGCTGAGGGCCTGAGCAGCTTCACACTGTCGTCCTGCTTAAAGTCACAAAGCACTGACTGGGTCCATTTTATTCAAAGTAAGATGTGCAGCGCCATCTACAGTCCGAAAGGAGAAGATCTCTACCTGGACATTTGTGATGGGGCATTGAAGCCATTGAAAAGCAGAATCCTTCTGTGTCAAAAAAGACGAAATAGCACGGAACGTACCTGCCATGTTCTCAAATGTGAGGGTAGCTGGGGCGTTGCTCCTGGAGTCACACTCCTGGTATCTCACCCAGGTTTTGTCAAGGTCCTCCATGAAGCCATTTTCATGAGAGCTGCAGGGATTAAGTTAATGTAAGCAGCTGATCCACTGTTTCCACATGGAAAGAGAAACGAAACGAAAAAGATGTGGCAGCGCATGCAGGTTTGACAGGGACTGACCTGAGAATGGCCAGAGACACGTTCTGCTTCCACGGGCTGTCCTTCCGCATGCCGATGCCAAAGCCAGAGCGGAAGAACAGCTCTCCTGTGGTCACCAGGTCACACTTCTGCGAGGCTTCAAACTCCAGCACAGCGGAGTCCCAGATGAAAGCGTGGAGCTTGCTGTGCAAAGCACAGACCAGGGGGCAGAGAAGTCAATATATGCAAATTCCCTTCACATGCTTTTAAGATGTCTTACTGCTTCTCTCCCAGGTTGATGAGACGTATCACAAACGTGACAGAAACTCTACATCCCTGCAGCCTCGCACCCGAGGTCACCCGGCGGTCGGCTGGTCCGCTAGCCGCCCCCTCCCGTTCACTCACTTGTCCCGCACGGCTTGGATGGCCTCGGCTGCGCTCTCGTAGTTGTGCTTCTCCATGTGCCGGTACATGGTGCTCAGCTCCACCTGCCTCCTGAAGTAGATGTCCACCGAGCTCTGCTTCACCGTGGCGTAGATGAACTTGTCGGACGGGTTCCGCAGCTGGAGGGCAGCCACAGAGCACGACGGTTTCCCACTAATGTTTATGCTCTGCAAACATGCTGTCCATGTCACGTTTATTTTACCATGCTTCCCCCTGCCATTACTCTTTGCCCACTGTATCAGCTTAGATCTTCTACTTTCCTTTAAGTTCGTAGACCAGGGTTCCCCAATTCCAGTCCAGGAGGGTCAGAACCCAACACAGACTGCAGACTTCCCTGTCCAAGCTTACATACTAAACCTATTAATCAGCTGTTAAAATGGATTCGAGCAAGGAAATCTGCAAACTATGTTGGGTTCCGGCCCTCCAGGACAGGAACTGGGGAACCCTGCCATAGACCAACACCATCTACTGTATGATCGATTCAAAAGCTGAACCATTATATTAGATACCAAACAGCCAGAATACTGTTCTTGATGAGTGTAAGGGGGGGGGGGGGGGTGGTTGGGCCATTTTGGATGTTTTGGGCGATGGGTGAAGCTAGGGGGTAAGGGGGATCAATTAGCAATCAATTAGTAATTATATGAAATAGGTTTGCTATATGTGTGTTTGATTGAGAGTGGGGGAGACAGGCAGACAGGCCCGGAGCAATGGTCCCACTCTCCTTCACTCTCTGTTCATTTTACTTAGAGAGGAAAAATGGCCATTTTATATACATTGTTTGGCTCCCACACCTGTGACATTCTGAGGGTACAGTAAGTTTCCCCTGTCCTAACCTACAGTTCTCCTGACTTGTGCATATGTGCGTTTTTCACAGGGCTATACACAATGTCTCACCCTTGGGTCGTTGATGCCCGTGATGCGCTCTTCAGGCCGGTCCAACACGAGGAAAGCAGCCAGGTTGGCAGTGTAGGATGCCACGATGATCATGGCAAAGCCGGCCCAAACCATGCCCAGGATCCGGGCTGAGAAGCTGCGTGGTGCCCCTGAGAGTGCACCAACATCCCATTTTCATGCATTCTCACGGCACAGTGCACACAAGGCGCACGGGCATGCACTGGCAGCAGCTGGTGCAGTGAAATAGCTGTGCCTGAATGCACCAGATCAAATGAGTTCACAGTCAGACATGCAATCAGACACACTCAGCCGAAATTACAAAAAAAGATGAAGCAGAAACATATGGTGCAGCCATTTGCATACATTGATAATGTCACAATGTCACACTTCATGGTACAAACACTCTGTAGACTAATAAGGCAGAAATGGAAAGCAGGAGATCTGGTTACCCTCCCCAATTCCAGAGTTCAGTAACACTCCCCAGGAGAACCACATTGCTGAAGATAAGGTGAGGGCATCTTCTTCCTCCTCCTCACTGTTGACTTTGAACCTTCCAAACGGGCTGTAAGATAATCCAGAAAATCCATTTGGGAGAACTCTCAAACACCAAGCATTCCACCATGTCTGCATCCACTCTCCTCTGATATGTCTATCCTTTGTGCCACTAGACGTCCCTTTCACACATACAGAGACGAGACCTTGGGAACATATTGAAGGTGTACAGTGATTTGGTGATTTCATACAAAAACGTACAAAGATGACAGAAAAGCTGGTAACACTTTACATTAAGCGCACCTTTATAATACCTTTATAATGCATTCATAGAACATTCATAAGCAGCATGTAAGTATACATTAACATCCTAAAATGCCTTAACAGCTTTAAAATACATTAATAACAAACATCATATTATTATATGATTATAAAGTTTCTTATTAATGTGTATTACCTCATGTCTTGTTCACTGAAAGTATTATGAATGCAATGCTAAGGTATACTTACACGCTGCTTGGGAATGCTCTATGAATGCCTTATGAAGGTGCGCTGAATGTTATACGAATGTGTTACAAAGGCATTATGCAGCTGCAGTTAATGCAAAGCATCACGGAAAAGCTATCTGAAAGTGTTCCAACAAAGCACCATGATGCGACGACTCCTTATTTCCACATTACCGTGACCATAAAGGATGCGTATTGTTGACAACTATAATCAGCTAACAGAGGACTGCATCACAAAGCAGGATTTCTTGCTTAGCCAGGTAGCTTGTCAGATTTAAGGTACCATTAAATGGACTTTATCTTTGTTCACTTAAACTAGACTACCTTAAATCCGACAAGTTATCCGGTTAAGCAAGAAATCCAGCTTCGAGATACAGGCAATAGGTATAGCGCAAATGTCAGGTTGCGTATAATGGGCTTTGCTTAACAGCTACAGAATGTAAATAATGTTAGAGATTAGAGGAGCAGCAACCAGACTGAAGAGGAAACAATTAGTACTTCACTATTATCGCCACACTGTACCTGAAGCGATCAAGTAGGTAGAGCATGACTGCCACAACGTGCACCGAGAGGCCCACCAGCAGCCACAGAGTGCTCTGGAAAGGCTGCATGAACGAGTCCAGGGTGCTGCGGGGGATTTCCTGAAAAATACACATTGTACATTAATGGACGGATTTATTCCGTGTGCAATATACCATTCTGTGTGCAAATATTTGCACACAAAGAACAACTGGATCAAATGGTTTGGGACATTAAATATCAGAACGCTGGAGAGAAACAGTACTTTAATGTATGCAGAATCTTACCTTCTTGACCAGGATTGTGAGGCCTTGGTACTTGAATGGTTTGGAGAACTCTATGTACTGGGCACGCTCGTTGTTTATCGTGAGCGGAGCCACAATCATGTCGGCTTGGCCCCCAAGAAGCTCTCCCATCATGCCGTTCCACTCTTTCTTGTTGCTGTTATTTACCTGGACAAAGCAATGGAGAAATATGCATTTGAATTCTTTTTACTTAATTTTCTTGTAATACGTTTCGTATTCTTACTGTTCTCTGGGACAGGACATCCCCATTTCCAGGATCCTTAACAAGCTTAGTAGTTTAATCATATTTCTTATTCACAGATTGTCAGTAATTATATTTTTTGGAATATAAACATAAGACGATGACTCATATATGCAGTAAACTACATTTAATATGATAAATAGGATTAGGGACTCAAATATTGCTTGACAGGCCAGCCTGAGAAGGATACATAATTGTACAATAAAAGGACTTTTAATCATTCTCCTTTTGCAGTGAAATGCTTTTTAATCCCTGCAAGGTTACATACTGCACTAAATAGCTTTCAAAAGGAGAGCAAATGGAGCGTATGGGAATAGCGAAACATAGCAGCCGGTATGTTTAAAGCACTCTGGCTACTGGAGACAGGTTTTAAGAGGGTGAAGGGTATGCTTGAGGTAGCCTGAAGGGGCTCACCCGCTCTTGTGTCCCAAATTTACCATCAGCCACCAAATGCACCTCATATGTGAAGTTCAAGGTCATTGCCAGCTTGATTAGTAGGTCAATGCAGAAACCATAGCAACACTGCGGCACGATTGGGCGTCCTATAATCCAAGGGACAGAAACGAAGGGTTAACAGCACCCTCAACACCTGTGCTGAAGAATGTTAATGTTTTAAATGCATGTTTGTATATGCCTGTATAGCATGACACAAAGTCACAGAACCAAGAGTCAGAGAAGCAAAATGTCACGTTCAAAATGCCTGTTACCTGGAATAGTTTCATTGGGTCCAGTACAGATGACTTTCTTTATCAAGACACCATTGACAGTGTATTCCTCCCTGCAGGTCCCATCGTGCAGGGTGGGTTTAACATACACAAAAGGTTCCTGGTGAATGGTGACTATCTACACCAAAAACACAGAAAGGCGGGTCTGTTTGTTACTCTATACGTGCCTCAAACTAACTTGGGCCTGACCACCTCATGAATTCAGCTTATGTTTAGAAACAGATTATCAGGATCGATCCCTGCCATGTCCCATTCTGTCTGTTGTTTCCCTGTTTGGCCAGCAGGTGTCACTGGTCATACTGTTCTGTTCCCTGTGTTCCCCTTGCTTTACCCCCAGTTATAGTCCTCACAGTTTAGCTGTTCCCTAGGCTGCCATGTGGCTGAATGGGATGAGCATGCGGCTGCAAACCATACATCTACGGTCGTGAGTTTGAGGCTGCCCTGTATTCCTTGTATGTGGTGTATCTGGTGTTTGTGTCCCTAGTGCTTAGGTTACATGTTTAGGTTGTATTCTCTGTATGTGTGTGTGTATGTGTGTATGTATGTATGTATGTATATATATATATATATATGCCAGTCCATGCTCTGTTCCTCTGTCACCTTTTTTGAGTTTAAATGTGCTCACATGTGTTCTTTGTTGAATGCCCCCCCCCCCCCAACACTGTAAGCCCTGTTCCAGCACTATTAGCTACCTATGAGTTTGTGGACCATCAGTTACCCCGCGTCATAACACTGATATTAAACTGCAGATATTAAACAACATGACAGCAGAGGGTGAGCCTACACCAAGTACGGCTCTGGCTTTTACCTTAAGTCGAGTAGACATTTGATAACCTCTAGGTTTCTCTGTCTCTCCTCCAGGCCAGATGATTTTCTTCTGATTGTTTAACACAACCTGCAAATCAAAGCACCAAACCACTTACAAAATATCAGTACCATGCTTAATTGTTCTATTAACTGAAACAAGCGGTGACAGGGACTAATGGTCTCTCCTACTTTGTACAGCCACGTTTGTGATTACATGATTAATTGAAAGGTCATTTAGTAATTCATGCCTTCCTTTTCATTAAGTAGGCTTCAGCCTAATTCCTAAACTGAAAAGTCTCTGAAAGGGATGTATTATTGATGAGTTTGATCTTTAATGAATTTCTTTGAATAAAAACTGTAAAACCTATGTCACCAAAAAAACACTAATGTGTCTGACTGAAAGCACAAGCTAATTGTTTAGGTAAAAACAGCAAGTTAGCCATTGAAGATTCCACACCTGGGTGCCATTGAAAAGGCCAACTTGGATGAGCCTGCTCTTCTGGTAGTTCAGAATGTTGTAGTGTGCAAATTTCCTGTCCCCATCATCATTAAACTCCACACGTCCTGTCAAACCCTCTGGAAACTTGGAAGACATCAGCACTCTAAGGCACCAGAAAGGAAAAGTTGTGTTTCTCAGTTAATCAGGATAATGAATTAAAGGGCAATGCAGTTGTAGGAACAAATTGTATGTTAGCAATTATTCGTCTTTGTAGAAACAAATACATGCCTACTTTTATAGTGCAATGACATTGCTTATATGCTTATACATTTCAACACACTCCACGGTTTCACGGGGCCAATCCAATCCATTTGGCAATTTAGTTTTCCCGTGGATTCATGCCATAACATTCAGAATACAAAAACAAGTCTCACGTCATAATTGTACGCATCACCAGCTTATTTAACATGGAAAAAATGGCTTATATTATATTATACACATACACACACACACACAAACAATGCATAAGAATGCATTCTTATAGCACAGTAGTCCATGGGTAATCTAAAAATTATTTTTAAACACACATGAAACAGACACAATAAAACAAATGCAGACAAGCATTAAGGAAAGACAAATCTGGTAAAATGAAAGCCATTGATTTTTCAGGAAAACCTTATTACTCAGCACTGGATTCCCATATCGCCAAAGGCCTTGGTCCATTCAGCTAAAGTAACACCAATTTTGGCCTGCTGGGAGCAGCAGCCAGCCCTGAGCGACTGTGCTGAAGACCTGGCACAGTGCCCCAGTCCAGAGTCTGCAGTGGTTTTTCTCTCCACATCTGCATGCTGATGCGTCTTTGTGGTTTGCATTGTTTCTTTGTTGTTTTGTTCTCCGTGTTGTTTGTCTTTAGCCCCCTACCTACCACATCACTGTTAGCCCTAGAAAGGACACACATTTCCTACACATGATCCCAATCCATATAATTTATCCATGTTTAGTACTATGTCATTATCTGTCCATCTGCAGATGTCAATTAAGACACTGATAATTATAAATTAAATTGTTTTCCAAAGGTTCTGTAGATGTTGATATAGTTGGACACCTGAAACTCATCATTTTTTGCCAATATCCGCCATTATAAAAAGCTAATGTTTAGTTAACCTTTACTTATGGTGTTCTCAAAAGAATCTCCAACACTTCTGAGAACCCTGTGCTGAGAACCCTGAGCTGAGAACCCTTAGCTGAGAACCCTGAGCTGAGAACCCTGAGTGTGATTCAGAAATTTACGTAAATGAACAAACTCGCCCAACTATATACACGTCATGAACTATACTAGCCTATATTTGCATATGTGTTTCACACCTGCGTGATGTTGCCCCCCCCCCCCCCCCATATGTTTCAGACTTTAACCAAACTGGTCTCTATTGTTTGAGAATACAACTTTGAAATTGGTTTGGTATAAATCAGATGCGAATGGGGGGTTACCCCACAGTGATCACACCGCCATTTAAACAAACATTTATACCTCAGAAAATAAAGCTGCACAAATGAAAATTTCGACAGCACAAATGTGGCACAAAGATTAACACTAGCTTGTGTAAAATCTGAAACATATGAGGGGGGGGGCAACTTCACACGGGTTTACTTGTGCATGGATAATTAATGAATCAAGAAGCAATATCATTGACAATTCCCAGTTTTGTGGGCAGTGGTGGCTTAATGGTTAGGGAAGCGCACTCGTAATTGAAAGATTGCAGGTTTGAATCCCCGACCAGCAAGGTACCACTGAGGTACTCTGAGCAAGGTACCGCCCCCAAACACTGCTCCCCGGGTGCTGAATTAGCTGCCCCCAGCTATGTCACATTGTCACATATGGGTTAAATGCAGAGGACACATTTTGTTGTTGTGTGCTGTGTGCTGTGGTGTGTCAACAATGACAATTAATCACTAAATTCAATTCAGTGCCAATCTGGTTATACTGTAAGAAAATGTCAGTAAGATTAGTTTTATTAGTTGTATTTTGGGTGTCCTGAGAGGTGGTCAATAAAATATGGGCAAACGTATTTGCCCTTACCGTTTGAAGAGCGGCCCTGTCTTCCAGATGTTGGTGTTGCCCACGCAGCCTCGTGGCGGCTCTGTGATGTTCTCTTTCTCAAAGAGCTCCTGGATGGATTGGGCTACCACGGCCACAGCATCGTTTATGTGTGCCGACTCATTCTTGCCATTGATCAACTGGAGGCCAATCAGACCTACCCCATCCACATGATATTCAAATTACTGTCACAAAATATCACTAGTGCCAGCTAGGCCTTTACACAATGAAGTTAACCAGTAAGTGTGCAAAACTAGATAGTCTTGTTGAAATCTGCTGAGATAATAAAAATTTACACAGCTTACCATTCTGTTTCAGTAACATTTCCAGAACATGCTTTGACAGAACATAGATTTTAAGTTTGTTAGTAAGTCAACATAAATTATAGCTAGAACCAGCTAGAACCATCCATCCATCCACCCACCCACACATCTATATTCTGTAACCACTTGTCCGAGACTGGAGTCTATCTTGGAGGCTACAGGCACAAGGCAGAGAACACCCCAGGACGGGGCACCAACCCATCTCAGTAGCTAAAACCACACTCACCAAATTCAAGACCACAATGTGAATACTATCAGTAGCTATGGTCAGTGAATGGCCCCAGTTTAAACAGTCAATAGCCCTTCATTTGTTACATACTTTAGGTGTATTCTGTAGCTATTATGTTTTAATACCTTATGCATGATTTTGTGTTTGTCTAATCTGTAAATTTAATGTACAGTATGTGACCTTATACAACACCTTGACCTAGGCGGATGCTTTTCGCTTCAGTCATACAACTCTATGAAAGACATAACAATGAAGATTCTACAGAATTTAAAACATAATATATATTCCTTTTCAGAGTTCATAGAAATGTCATTTTTGAGAGACATTACCATTTAACTCAGATGTGCCATTTTAGTTGACGTGATGATATCCTTCTCAAATGGAAAAAAACAGAGAATTGTCATTTCCGTGGCTTCCGGGAGTCACGGTTAGGATTAGGATTAAGGAAAAGCAGCTAACATGCCCGCAGCACTTCGAGGTACGTACCATCTGGCGCTTCACTCAGGGCCTTTCCGGACATCTCTCGCTCTCCCACCATCCAGACATAGCCAGAGCCAGTCATGTTAAGCTGCCGGGCAGCCTTGTACACAGCTGCCGCGTCTTCCTCACTACAGCCAGAAAGACGGTTTTAGGACATTTCCCCGCGTACTTGCAGGCTCCGCCGGGTCTCCGACCCACGTCACACTCAAGCCGACGAATCTCCCTGACAGGTCAATCGCTTCCGATCTTCCATATACTGGCTGAACCCATATAAACAATTTTGATAGTGTAATTTTACTATGTGCTAGAGGCGTCCCGATCCTATATTCCATACCTATTAGACGGATCGGGTATCGGCCATATGCGACCGATCAATGTCTGATACTTACTTATTTAGTTTTCGACAGCCTGTAAAAACATAGCGTTAAATCAATTTGTACAATCAATCGCACGGCAGCTCTTTCCCATTTTAGATAATTTTTTGAGACATCCAAGCTGAACGCCAACGCTGCCACTCAGTGGGTGTGAGCGCAGTGACTTCCGCCTGCTGTGACGTCACGGGCATACGCTCTTCAACACGAGGAGCGTAAGAAAATCTGACAAGAGGGGATTATCTGGGAGTATTCTACACTTTTAACAACTAGTAAAGAGGGATTTGCAATCATTGTTAAAAGCAAAAAAATAAAGTGGAAAATCCTACTAAACAAAGCACACGCAATTGTGCGAGACAACGGGAGTAATATGACAAAAACAGAACGGCCGCTGCTCACCTGGCGGAGAGGATGAAGACCCTGGCTTCCAGATCCTTGGCCTCCTTCAGCATTGCAGTGATGTTTGTGTCTTGGCTGAAGAGTAGGACTTTCTCTGCCTGTGATTGAGGTGAAAGAAATCAGTCACGTTCGCTGTTCGCGCCCTGCCTGAACCATGCTCTGCTTAGCTCTTTTGCCTTGCTTGGATCTTTATGCTTTCGGCAGAAAAATGGAAAGAGCTCCAAGAATCTCTTTAAATAAAAAAAAAAAAAAATTTAAACTTGGAAGGGGGAAAAAATTCTGCATTTTTGCATGCAAACTGAAGGTTATCAAGACTCCAAAGAAGGGCGTGCATGTTAGAGGTAGAGAGGGAGAAGAAGATCGATGCAACTGGAAATCAAAAAACGGGTGGAGGGGAGAGCTTTTTTTCCAATGGAAAAATACTTCAAAGTAAGAAATGCGGCAGAAAGGTGGAAGATAGTATTTGGGTATTTCCTGCCCTACATGGCCAAATCTCCACACTTGCAAACTTGTTGTTCTGATCGCATGCATTCCTTCACAAAAACAAAAAGGTGGGGGCATTTCTTTATTAAAATCATTTTTTCTCGCATTAAAAACAGTCTCGATTCAAATCATAAAAAAAAAGAATCTCAACATAAAAAAAAGACGTGCCATCAGGATAAGAATTTGAGGTTTGGCGCTTGACTGATTCATTGGATTCTAATTTCTACGTTCAGAGAATTGGTGGGCGGCGTGCATTGGCCATGCAAAATATACCTTGGGTCCTCGCTTGTTGTCATAGGACAGTTGGTCGAGGTTTTCATAGTTCCTGTTTTTATTCTGATGAATAATGTGCACAGAGAAAATATGCAGACACAGAAGAATATTATAAACAGTTGAAAATGGTGTGCAGTAAAGCATTCCAACAAATTTCCCATTTCCTGCTTCAAATTGGAATCCCTAACACTGGGGCTTGCAAAAACATCAAATCGGACCAGTACCTCCTGCTGCACGACATGCCTGCTCGCCCAGACACCACTTCAGGTCCCTCTTGCTGGGCACCAAACGGCAGTACATTCTTTCCCCACATCATTGTGTTTTGTTTCCTGCTTTACAGCTACGCATGCTGTTTAAAGACAATCAGCGCGGCCAGATTCGAGGTCAGTTCAGAAGGACAGGTGGCCTGTTCTTAAAGGTTGCTGGTGGCCCCACTGCTGTGTCGGTGAGCAAGGTCCTTAGAAGGAGTTGCTCCTGTGAAAGTATCCAGCGGGCAAATTCCGCGGTCGTGCGACTCAGCAGTTACAGCATCATTATAAATGATTTTTCCATTGTCAGAGTTGTGGTGCCTGTTACTCTGTTACGGAGCTAAATCTACACCAGCATTTAGCTGGACAACTTTCATCCAGCCACACATCACCAGAAACATTCCAGTATTTGAAGAAATTACAAAACATATAATCTGTTATAATTATATAAATCAACATGATTTATTTCATTCCTCACCTGCATGACAAACCTTTTAAAACCCCTTTTTACAGTCCAAGTCTGTGAATAAAAGATGCAAGCATTTCATTCTCCAAAGTGATTATGGACTGAACTGCCAAGATTTGTAAATAGTGTTTTTGATACAAACATGAAACCAATCCTTGGAAAGGTGTGCAGAGCAATATGTTGACTTTGAAAATTTTAAAGAGAATTTTATTCACTGCTTTCTGAAATTAGTTTGACGCTATTTCTGCATGGGTCTTCAGTTTTTAAAGACCACCCATAAGTATTAATCTGGATTGCAGCACACACACACACACACGTGCACGTCTGTGAGAATCCGTGTTTGCAGCAGTGTGCAGATTCGGTGTGGCCATGCATGGTTTGATGGCTGCAGTCTTGCAGATGGCGGAATACGTTTTCCTTATCACCTGATTAACACCTGAAACACCACTTATCATGGAAAGTAATGAGTTCAACAAAGCGATAAACAGCTGGGCAGAGTGAAAATAAGCAAGCCCGGCAGTACTCGGGAGCTGAAATTACATAACCCGGGTGTAGACGTCAGAATCACAAACAGAATCCAGTAAAATCAGCCACATTTCATGTGGGGCCACGTGGTTCAAAATTTCAGTACATGAAACACTACAAACAAATCTGAATCAATTCTAGTGGTGGTGCATTATTCATAAGAAGGCAGGTCACAGTGTACAGCGCGGCACGACTGTAGAATCACAGCTACCCACACAATTTGCATATCAGAGTGCATCTGCGTGCTTGATTTGAAACTAGGTGTCATATAATATAATAAAATATATAATAATATAAGGTCTTTCCATGTCTGACAAACAATACTTTCATCTGTTCTATTTAATATTTAGCCATTATGAAGTCAATTAAAGAAAGAGTAAAACAGAGGCTGCAAAACTGCATCCTTAATAAAGTTTCTTGTTGCATTGTGCACTGGCCTTGTGTTACAGGACACTCTGTCACTGGCCTTGTGTTACAGGACACTCTGTCACTGGCCTTGTGTTACAGGACACTCTGTCACTGGCCTTGTGTTACAGGACACTCTGTCACTGGCCTTGTGTTACAGGATACTCTGTCACTGGCCTTGTGCAACATTTTAACTTCTGATGGAAATTCAGCTGAGCAAAAACTGCACTAAAAATGTATTTTCCTGATGTGATATGACTCGCAGCACACCTGAATGGAGTGACCTCATTATGGTGCGATCTGCAGTTGATCACTAGTTTTCAAGCATCGCATTTCATTCTCAGAAGTGTAATTCAAGTGCAGCGCTTCACTCTTGGCTGGCAAAGAACCCCGTTTCAGTGTAGGCCACAATCAACGAAGGAGGAGCAGACTGGAGAGCCAAATGAGTGTTGTAGGAACATATTTTTCTCTGAAATAATTAAACTGAAGTACTCAGTGAAACATAATTCAGTTGAGGCAGACATACTGAACTGCAGCGACCATAGGCAGCTGTCTGAAAGCGTGACCTTGAGGATTGGGAGTGAGCCCCATGTTGCTAGGCAACAGCGAGGGAAGGTTTTCAGAAGTTGACAAGAATCATTTGAATGGAGGTTAAAGGGGCACATCAGATGTTCACCTTTACTATGGATCATGTGAACCCAGACATACAGGAACCGAAGAACGGCCAGATAAGGAAGCTACAATCTCTATATTATACAACAGGAAAAATATCTTGGAAGTGAAATTCCAGCCAAGTAATATGATTTTTGCATGTTTTCAATTTACACAAATTATTAGAATATGAATGAAATTAGTACAAAAGATGCCCCTAGCTCTTACAGATTTATAATTCTCCTTGGTACAATAAAAACATAAAGCAGCCTTTCAATGATGGTAGAATATCATTGGTACATCTAGGGAGCTGAGATCTTCAGACAGCGAACCACACATCAAAAATCATGAGTTTGCTAGTAACTAAAATATTCATCTTCCATAACCACTTATCCTGTCCCGTGTCTAAATTAAAATGCATTAAGTGTTATTCTATGTAGGTTTCAGCTATAGGAAATATTGGGGGAGAAAATGAGATATAAATGTTGGTGGTATTGCCCTAGAATTGGCAGATGCTGTGAAAAATTCGAAATATCAAGAAAGCACCGAGTCTCACATTGCAGTAAAAGTTACATTCTACCCTCTTCTCTCAGGGCTGTTAACTTTGGTCAGCTGGTTGGTGTGAGATTTTCAATTCAAGACAAGTCTGCACACTCATTTACATGTATGTAATAGTTTTATTAACTTGTAAATAGTCTGTAGGGTTTGCAAACTACCTCAATGCTTTTGATGTAGCTAATTTTAGGTTTATGATGGAATAATATACATTTGCTATGAGATTTCCTGCATGAGTGTGAACGTCTGAAAGCCTGAGTGTTACACCAGATGCAGGAGAGTTGGCAACCCTGTTCTTCGGTACCAAAAACACAGAAACCAGATCTTCCCAGGGATGGAGAGAGACTTCGAGCCACGTGTTGCTCCGACAGGGCATGCAAACGTCAGGGCAGGCAGCATGTGAGACATGCCTCTAGCGTCACATTGTGCACTGAGAGTGGAACAGGAAAGGCAGGTAAACACGTCAAAAGGCCAAGACGAGGCTGATAATAGAGTGCAGCGTACAGAGCATAGGATGTTTTAGCAGAAAACATGGGCTGCAAAAAAACATCAGGGTTAGAGGTCGTTTTCAGACGCAGACACCGTGGAGGAAAGACGTGTGAGCATGTGAAGGCCGCGCAGACCGGAATGCATGGCGGATGTGGGGCGAGCTGGAAAGAAGATGGGCTTTTTCTGTGCAGCTGAACAGCAGCCATAATCCAGAGAATCGGTTAAAATCCGTCCCAGTTCTATGCACTTAAACCACGTTAAGGCAGGACCCTGGTTAGGATCGAGGCTCTCATATGGTCCTTCTCATTGTGTTTGTAAACACTCCTTTCTGACTGGTTCACTTACGACAGGAGTAGCAGATTTAAACAGGCTTGACACCTACAGATTCCTTCTGCATGCACTACAAAACACAGCTTACAACATCCTCTCAAATTCACCAGCCCTAGAAGTCACATGTGCATTCTTACTTCTACATTGTAGGACTACTCATTAAGTTTGTATCACGGCTCAGCTAGGGAATGACTCATAATCCATCAGAATTATAGTCTAATATATTATACATAATCCATTAAAATCTTGCATCAGTAGCTTTGCCTTTGAAGGTATGACAGAGAAATATAATACTTATCAGGATGACATGGTCCAGAAAATTCACTCATGAAGAACGGCAAAAAAAACATGCAGTAAGAAATGCAGCAATAAATCACTCACACGTACGGTGTTTTCTCAAGGTGCCATACAGAATTTGTTGTTGCACAGATACATACAGATAGATTTTACACTACACATATATATATTGCCCATTCATTTTCAAACCATTTATCTACATGGTTGTGGTGAACGTTACGCCCGTCTCAGAAATCACAGGGCACAAAGCAGAGGATTACAGGGTAAATATATGTATCAGCACAATGTAAGAGCCGTTCTGTATGCATGACAGAAACCGCGGAGTTTATTCCATGTTCATGTATCCACATCTGCATTTTTTCCCTCCATTCTTAGCATGCATTAGCAAACCTGCAACTCTCAGCAGTCACAGACGTAACACGCATTTGCTCCTATATCTTTTCAATTCATTGCATATAGATTTTCAGATCCATGTAAGCCCACACATAGACAAAGTCAAGTCAAATCATCAAAATGTGTTGAATGAAAACATTCAGCATTTTGCAGAATACATTAATATATGACTAAGAACACGGCTATAGACATATGTTTATAAACACTAATGAAGACTGTCCCATATTATCCTGATTACCTTATTAACATTCCAACCATTCAAATGACCAAATTCAACCATTTATCATTCAAATGAAACAAAATTCAAATTATGAAAATAGGGTTTCATGTTTCCTTTATCTCTAGAAAGTACTTATACTTATTATTTTTGATTGAACCAGAGGATTTAAAAACAAATCAACACTGAAAATTTGCTGTTATCTCCTGCCGTATTAAACTGCTTTTTCACTAAGTAGACTCATGTCACTTGTAAACATCATGCAATAACTGCAAGCCCAAAACAACTGAAAAAGGAAAGCAACACCTTCATTATTCCATATGACAAAATAAATGTTCTGGCCATTTATGACATGCAAGTTAGCCACAGGGATAACAAACATGTATCCTGGATAGGGACGATTCAACAAATTGACATCAAGGGAAAATCAATAGGACCTAACTGTCAGAGATGTTCAAAATATCCTGACAAGCCTTCCAAACATCCACCCATCCAAAGACCTTTCAATGGCTTATCCAAGTCAGGACTGAGGGACCGTACAAACAACCAAGCATAAAAACTGAAGTATGTGGGCTTAGTATCCAAATACTAAACCAAAAACCAATAAAAAACACAGCCTAAGCTAAAATCCATTCCAATGTACATATGAGGTCTGCGCTCCCCTGGTCGCTCTCCCGCTGACCTTTTGGTTTGTGTTTTCCTGTTACAGTTCAGTTAGTATTGACAAGCGCCAGCGGTCATGATTAATCATGACTGATATGATTGGTACTGGCAGCAACCGTTCATTTTAATACCCTTGCATTTCACCTTCACAGGCTCACAATAGGCACAAGTATTGCGAGAAAGCATGACCCTTCCAAAAATCTCAACAGTATTCCTGTTCCGTAACCACGTACGGAGCTTGGAACCCATCCCAGAAAGCAAAGGGCACACGGCACACCCTGGGTAGGATGCCAGACCGCCGGAGTACACACATCTTTCATACCATACTGCAGGAGGAGACCCACATAGACATGCGGAGAACGTGGAGAACAAACCATGTGCATAAATCCAAAAGCAAGAAGAGAACCCATGAGAACCCCCACTTGTACTATCATTTGCACCGAAAGATTTGTCGTTTTTACAAGCTGTGCCTTTATGCTGCCTTTTAATTGTAAAATATGAAAGTTCTTTAAATGTCTCACCTCATTTAATCACAGACACACTTCCACTAAAGAGAAACATACCTTCTACCCAGTCATCCACCACAAGACTGCCCAAACACCTTCCATAACATGCCGATACAAAGTATGCATAATATATACACACTAATTGGTACCATTTAGTGATTAATAGTACGGAAGAAATATCTTTCAACCAGTAATGGCCACTAATCCAAAATTTGCTCAATTGTTTCAAATTTGAAATGAAGGCTGAAAAGCACACCATGGATCGCATCAAAGGAGGGTTAGGGAGTTCCTCAGATTTGGAAGCCATTGATTTTTTGCACAGCCCCAGGTTAAGTGCGTCATTTTGCTCCCGTTGTGGATTGACACATAGGAGAATTTGGACAATGGCTAAAGGAACGTGAGATGGATAGAGAGTACAAAAGTCTCGTCAGATAGCCACTTAAGACGTGTTGATGTCTTTAGCATAGGAAATGTCTGCCAGTGTTACAAATGGAGAGAGATGTGTTAACATAACAGAAAAGAAAACAGTTATATACATAAAAGACCTTTGCGATATTAAATACAAATTACACATATACATGCACGCGCGCGCACACAGGAACACGCTGAAAGCCTGCGGCCCCAGACCTTGGCTGTCTCACCTTGGTTTCCCTCTCTTCCAGCAGCGTCTCCAGCCTCTTCTGGGCGGCGCGGCCCTCGTGGTCATCGCTCACGATCAGGATGATGTGGCTCCAGCGGAACTCGCGCATCAGGTCGAACCACACGTTGGCTTGGTGGGAGTAGGGAGGCACCGTGCGCAGGAAGGAGAGGTGGATGCTCTGGAGGAGGGAGAACCGGGAGGCATCAGGAACTTTACCTCGACCGCGTGAACTTCGTGGCAAGCGGCACAATCAAGAGCGTGAAGCGTAATTTAAAAAGAAGCTGGATCCTGCTGACCATGTGTTCAGGTAACGTCACGCCATCTAAGACCTCAGGTTGAAGTGCATGGAATCACCAGTCCCCTCAACATTAATGGTTCTGTTCAGGTTCCTGGTTGCGTGCACCCGTCCTGCATTACCAGTCAGATACACCCACGGGACTCTCACCTTATTGCAAAGTCTCATCTCTCCTCCCTGAGTTGCAATCTGAGAGAGGGTTTTGATTTTGGATTCTCTGGTGTATGACCCTTGGCTGGATTTCTCGTTTTTCGATTCTGGATTTCTCCCCAACACTCGGCCTGCGCCCGACCTATCTTTGTGTGGCTATCTACTCTTTGATCTTGGAATAGTTATTTGCCTTTCGGAATAAATATCCACAACCGACAAGCTTCTTGTCTCTGTGACAGGTAACATCTTCACATCAAAGATACAAGGTGCTTAATTACAGTCACAATAAACAGCTTGCTGTATAGCGGGAGAGAGCCCTAGCTGAGCAGAACCAGATCAGTCACACATATCTTAGCAAAAGGATAAAGCCAAAGCGGGAAGAGCTAAAGTTAAACACAGACTTTTGCACTAGGGGTGGCGTGGTGGAGCAGTGATCAGTACTGTTGCCTCCCACCTCAGGGACTGAGGTCCAAGTCTCTGTCATGGTTCTATGTGTGTGGAGTATGTATGGTGTCCCATTACATCATAGACTTTTCTCCAGTTTCCTCCCACATGCTGATGTGAATTAGAGTCGCCGAACTGTCCATAGGTATGAATGGTGTGCGATGGGATGGTGTCCCATCCAGGCTTTTTCTCTGTCTTGCATCCCTATCTTTTGGGCTCCAGACCACCTGCAACCCCAAACAGGAGAAGCAGGTGCTGGAAATGGGTGGAAATGGGTGGGTGGATCTTTGGCACTGTTGCAAAGATATGTGCTTGTTTTTTAAAATAACATCAATTTACATATAAAGTAGCATGGACAGTAATAACGGGGTTAAAACAATTAGGCTTTTAGATATTTCCTTTTTAGTCATTAAAAATATTAAAGCTTGATAAATTTGATCCTACCTGTTCATATTAAGGTCTTAACATAAGAAGTCGTGGCTTAAAAATGGTTTGGATTATCTGGCAACTGAAGAGTCCCTTCAACTGAAATGAAACTCAGTTTGTACCATTCTATTTTTAATGTGTAACTCAAAGAAATGGTGCGTGAAATAATCACATAAGTCAGGTCATAAATGAAGTTAGATATGCAGAACACAGTTAAGCTTATGACGCAAGTCCCTCAGACAGCCACATACATCTTGTGCTGCTTGCCAGCCACAGAAAGGGCAATTTTTCTAGAATCCCCAGGCATGTGACAAAAAGCCCCCATGGAGACACGTGATTGTTTGGTCATCTGTATTTAAAATGGCCTTTTATTAGGGGCGAACAGTGATGGCTGGTTAATTATCGTTACGCATTTAGGCGGTGCATCACTGACAAGGATCTGGGGACTGAGTATGTTTCATTTGGAATCCAGTTCAATGTGGCATCAGCCTGAAGGAAAAAAGGGGAAGGAATCCTTAATGAAGATTCTGAAATACACAGACCGCTGTTCACAGGTGTGGCACAACGGCGCCATATCATTAAAAAGAGCTGGAGGCTTGTTGACAGAGTGCGTTGCTACTACAGGCCTGTGTTGCTATGCAAGAACTCCATTGCTGCCATTTTCTTTAGAGTGAGGCCAGTGGATGACACACGGGGATGGCTGATGACGCGTTTGCTGTGAGCTGGGACGTCGTCTCTTAACTCCTCCCGCATGTGCACATTCCGTTGTCAATGAGGCTCTCCAACTTACCCGTGTACCTGTATCTGAGTTTGAGTAATTTCTCTGGTTTCAGAATGACTTTGCATTTCATTGGCTGACCACGTAGTATGCTGGTTCCCATTACAGTGTACCATGGGATGCTCATCTCCCATGTAAAATAATCAAGGGCGTAACTTTGGCTGGAACATTGGGGGGGTTGAGGTCTCCACCCATTATGGGGGAAACATGATTATTGGGGGGGTTGTATTAGCTGGTTTTGATTTATTGGGGGGGCTACAACCCCCCCCCCATCCCCCCCATAATTTACGCCCATGAAAATAATCATCCCAACATCCAGTACATCCATTTCAGGACAGCCATGCTCAAGAAGAATGTAAAAATAGATTGAGTTACCCATGCTGGGTGCCTCTCCAAATCAATGTACCTCAATTTGTGACAGTGCCTGTAAATCAACACCCTCACCCATCCGACATCTACTAACTGATGAGCAACCTCTGGAAAACAACGGCATGTTATCCCTTCAGGGATATGTTGGACCTTTCTCCAGTGAGCATGTGCCAGCCAGGTTTTAGCTCACCTTGTCGGAATAAATGGACATTCGAGTTGTGAGCCCCATCACTGGGATGCGGTAGAAGCCGGCAGTGTAAGACACAGGCGTGGGGGTCAGGTGGTCGTTGGACTGCGGTGGATGGCTTACGAGGATCGCATACACCTGTGGATAAAAAGGCCACGTGAGAGATGGATTTGAGGATTCAAGGGCTAGATTTCAAGGTGACTGATCATGTAGGCAAAAAGAACAAAACAATAATAGCTGCAGCACTACAAAAGAAAAGCGTAGGATACAACACTCCACTATTGCAATGTGACACAATAATTACTCATGCTACTAATGTGTGTGGGGTCAGTGCTGATTTGCTGAAGCTCCCTGCAATAGGTGTTTCATTTAAATAAAGGCTCTCATTGTGTCCCCTTTATATCTCCTTATTGCTTTTGAAACAGTAGTAAGTCCACATTAATATGAAATTCAAAGTTAACGGTGTCCCTCAGATAATCTCAGCTTCTAAGCACCAAAAGCGATTGAATGGCCCTCTGGTGCGGCAGCAGGGATGACCGACATCGACACAGAGCCTGGGAAGCCTCATGAACCATTTCACTTCATAACTCCTGTGCCCTCCTGCAGCCACTTATTAACCCATTATACTGAGTTGGGTTAATTAATTTGAAATGAAGCCAGATCACGTGCAGCACCCCTCCCTTCCAAAACAATCTAAAACAGGTTTTAATGGTGGGTTTTTCTACTGCCTGTGAGAGAAAAATCCACATGCCATTTTGGCATGGGCCCCAGCAATTTGTAATGACAGATACAGAAAAAAAACACGCTTTTGCTTGGATTATATCTATTTTTAATGTGATATTTATTAGGAAGTGTACTGGGTTTTACATGTATAAACAGAAAGTATCAATTAAATATTACCTTATACAACAATTTTCTTCTGTGAATGAACATTTAAGAAAGAATACTGTATTTTAGAAATAAAATTATTTCTGGAACGTTTAAGAAATGTTATGATAAAGAATTTATTCTAATCTAAAATGATTAGAAACTGATTTTATTAAATAATGAACTATTAGTTATATTAATTTGGTTGATAATGGGCCTTATCTCTTCTTTGGCTTTTATAATTGATTTTTCTTATGCTCTTTATATATTTATATATCTATATATGGTTTGATGACTTCTCACTGAATATGAGATAAAATGTGATATTCGTGGTAAATCCAAAATAAAATAAAAAGATTCAGGAAATCGAGTAGAATTTGTTTCGAAGTATTTGGCAAGCTATTTAAAACTGAGTATGTCTTTCATAGATTATTTCTGCCATAATATTCTAGACCCCCGAATTCATCCAGAATTTTAATTATGTCAGTTGCGTAGTTCCCTCTCCTATAGATTTACATTTGCAATTCATTATTAACCCTACGCTTTTCCCCAAGATGGCTTATTTCATAGCGGTAACAATAATGCTGGCATTCGAGAGACGTTATTGATGAAACTACTGACACCAGTGAAATCAGATAATCATATTACTACACATCATACTCTGACCTGTCAGTCCTTTGGTTCGCATTTGCTGAAAACTGCTGCTTTAAATTGCGGACATTCCAGGTGTCCTAGATGTTTCAATGAAGACTCTGTTGCATTCAAACTACGGATGAATGGCACAAGCGAATGCAATGCTACAATTTCCTAATAATAATGAAAATTTACAAGAAAATGGTCGCCTAGCAAACTGTTACCTTTTCATCCTGAGCAATCAATGTATTGTCTCTCCTCATCGTGGAAATATTTTTGTTCGATTTATTTTCGACTGTCGGCATTATATAATGGTATACTTTTTTAAAATGGTGTGCTCACAAAAGTAGTTTGAGGATAATTACAATTAGCCTATATTTATACCTTTCCGTTTTATTATGAGAAATGTATTGGCGGAATTGGGTACCTCGCCTGTTCTACAACAGTATATAGCCTAATATAATTTCTTAATGAACAATTCCGAGGAAACCAAGAAGCCGGTCACAAACAAACCTCAAGTAAATACAGTCAGGGACTGGGAGTGCAGGGGATCATAAGGGGTTTGCAATGACACGCATATATACGATATGTACACCAATGTGTATAACGCCAGTACATTATTCTTTCGTTAAACAATTCTATACAGCTCTTTGAGTTTTTAATTCAGAAAAATAAACTGCATTTTTAACCCATCATCTGTCATAAGTGCATTTTTTTCAAGCTGTCAGGTCGCGCCACCACGGGATTAAAACCCCCGCTGCTGATTTCAGGAACTGAAATATTTATTGAACGAAACAAATGCGGTTGGTGAATAAACTAATGTGAAGTCCAGAAATAATGTCTATATACGAGATTTATTACGACACTTGATTGAATTAATGATAAATTTATTATCGATATATGATTTAATTGTTTCTTGCCATGTTTCATTGCCACGAAACCGGTTTTTAATCAAATGGCAATCTTGAACAAAAAAATTCTTTAATCTTGCCATATAGGCTATGCTAGACAAAATCTCGTCGCGTATAAATCAATAAAACATCATTAAAATGGCAGCTTCTCCAATTCGTTTGAAACAATGTTTATCGCAACAAATTAGTTTACCTGATGACATGTCTGCTTAAGCCATGCCGCTAATGTTTTATGGCCTCGCATTGGAACATACAGTATGCATTGCTTGGAGAGATACACATTTAACTTCAGAAGAGAAATTTTTTGTTTGTTCAAGCAGAGACCTCTGACTTAGTTACCTGGTTGGAGATGAGGTCTTCACAGACGGAAAGTGCCATCTGAATTGCGTTGGGTTTGTGGGTGACAGAGATGGCGTTCATCTTGAACTTATCTTTTCCGTAGAGCTGGTTGGCTTGGGAGACCGCGTCCTTGAACACCTGCTCGTACCTCTTCTGACTCAGGACAGCACCGATATTTACTATCTTCGGCTCGCAACCGCCCCGTGCACAGGAGCAAGAGAAAAACACCGCCAACAAATAAAGGCGCATCTTGTAGATGAGGGAACGGCGCTGAGGTCTCGGGGTTTTGTCTGTTCCTGTTGCAAGTGCGCTGGTTTGTTGGCGTGTTAGGCAACGCAATTCAGCCTGGTGTTCACTGACCACCCCTCCAGTTCCTAACGAAGAGCTGTATTGCCAGAATGTGAAAGAATCAACATGTACTGCGAAGGAATGTCTACACTTGTTTAACCTGACCTGCTGTTTGCAAGTAAACACATATTCTGACCATTTAGATCTTTCACATTTCCCCCTCCGGTATCGTGATTGCCTCTTTCCTTATCAGACGTAGATCTTCCATTCTGGTTGTACACATAATCGGTCTTGTCCGCGTACTCGCAGGTTGTGCCTGGAGAGCACGGGCTCTGTCCAGTCTTCTGGTGGGATGCGATGCCAGTGACCTGATGCTCGGTATGAGCTGCTGTCCACGGTGCTGAGAGCCGTGCCCGCGCGACAGTGCGCGCGCCCGTACAGCGTCTGCCTGGTATCGATTTCGTCTTTTTCTACAACGATCTTGCAATAATGGAAATTAAACTTGCGAAATATTTACGAAATATTCTGTCAGTTTTGCTGTAATGAAAACAACTGCTTTCTAGTTTTTACCAGATATATTTAAAGATAGCCGGTTACCCGATGCGATTTCATCCATGTAAATTTATTAGATTCTGATTAACATTCCGTTTTGAAAATGACAGGCGCATGTCAATATATAGGTTTTAGCAGAACAAATTATAAATATATCTACTGTGAAAAACAAAAAGCACGTCAGATCTAATTCATAATGTTTGTTATCAAAGTTAGTTCTGTCAATGCGTGTGATCGTGGCATCCTTCACAACCATGTAGAAATGCATAAGCGATTATTATATTACATTGACTGTGTGGCTGTACAAAATGAAACGTACATTGTTAAACATCTCAAGCAAAACAACATACAACTGTTCATCTCTTTATCAAAAACACCGAACAAACACATTGCTCTCTTCCAGAAATCCACAGAAGCACAATGCTGAGAGCACGGGGGAATGAGATGGAGAGGGGAATTCAACTAGACCCTGGTTACCAAGGAAACAAGCATCTCAGGCTGTAAGATTAAGCTAGGTTTTAACGATTTTATACCCAACATCCAGGATTTTCAAAAATCACAGCATGGAATTATAAACACTAAAAAAAACTTTTTTGTATTTACAAATTTTGTATTTAGCAAACAAACAAACAAGTTCCATGATAACGTTTGTAAAAATCTTAGCACAAATTTTAAAAAGGAAAAAAATACAAGACATTTTGAACCATCCTTTGCAAACGTGCGAATATGTAACTTAAAATAACAGTCCTGAAAACCATAATGCATATCGGTGCATGTTCAACTGCTCGTGTTTATTTATACAAGGCGCATTCATAGGCAACTGCTGCCACAGATGGCATGTGCAGTCATGCTGACCAGATCAGCGAAGACCTGGACCCCAGCCTGCTAGAGCACGTACAGTCAAAAATACCTGACATCACGTCCAATAGCTGTATTTCCGGCCCCTCCCCACCACCGAGAAGCAGTAACACACACTCAGCACACTGAGCTCACAAAATGATTCTTCATTTTAAGTATTTCATTAACGTGATGTTGGCAAGTATTCATATCTGTTTTTAATCTGAATAAATCCGACAAAAATACATTACAAGCAAAAATACATGTACCTTGATTCAACCCTAATACTCTCATTTTTTGACGCTTTTCACATTAGCCCTTTCAGCTACTTCAGAATTGCACTACCAATCCAAAGTAAAAAGTTGCAACAACTTGAAAACTTACAGCAACTTACCACGGGCCATACAGATATGGATTAACAAGATCTAATTTCTTCGTACTATATAATCGCAGTGCCATTGAGACTTCACTTAATCAGAGCATTGAATGCAAGGCAGGCCACCCCCTCAGATGCTAAGTTAAACAATGGGATCATTAGGAAGCAGAAGTAAATCCACGGAATCAAGTACGCCAAGATGTGAAATCATGCAAATAAAAACAAAGCCGACCAGTGGTACTGTAAAACGCTCCAGGCTGTTATAAATAATGCTGGGAAATCGTTATAAAACCAGCCAACACAGCACCGGTTTACAGCATATTATCATGAGACGCTTTTAAAATATTTACATCTCGTAAAATAAAACGCTGGTAGGAGTGAGGCAGCTTTGAAAAATATGAGGCAAATCTAAAAAGTCTATATCTTTATCGACTGTTTAACTTTAACATGTAAACATATTACATATATGCAAATATTTCAGGATTTTTTTTCGTGATTACAGTTACATTTATGTATTTGTTAGATATAATTCTAGATTGATGTTATAAATGATCAGACCTGGGTGGCACCATGGTTCATCAGATTTACATTTTTCTGATGCCTTTACCCAAAGCAACTTACAGCAGAGGGAAGGGTTACATTTTACTTGTGCTCCCTAGGATTTTAACCAGCGACCTTTGCCTTGTTATTGCAATGCTTTATTTGTTGAGCTTCAGAAACTATTAGATATCTCAGATGCCTCTGACCTCCAGAGACTGTTTCCCACTTCTGTTCTGTGTGTGTATGAAGTCTGCATGTTCTTTCCCATGTTCTGTGGTGGTTATGCTAATCAGTATCTCTAAATCAGTATCTCTAAATTGTCCATGGAGTGTGACTGTGTGTGTGTGTGTGTGTGTGTGTGTGTGTGTGTGTGTGTATTTGCGCGCTGTGAAAGGCTGGCATCCCGCCAGAGTATTCCCCAGCATTATACCCTGTCTCAATTGTTGGGTGAAAACACCTTTCTTGGCCATCTGTGAATATTAAGACACATATATTATCATATGCCATTTCCATTAAGCCCAGTGAAGAATGGAAAAGAAAGCCATCTAGCCACACCGAAAATCAAAGATATACCTGAATATACCACATTTCAAATTATGACAGTGAATTTCACCTGTCAGATCTTAATATAAGCCATTGCCAAGCACAGTGTTCACGTGAGGATTCTCTTTGGCTTGGGCAAGAGGAAGTCTTTGTTGTTTTCCTACTGACCATTGTCACAGGAATTTGGGGTGGTTTAAGATCAATTTCAAAGATTCAGATAATTTGTAACACCAACATCAACAAATGTCCTGTTATAAAATGCCTTTCCATTTCCATTAAGTTTCTTCTTAATTGCCTTGTGCTGCTTTTTCACTTGCATACAATCCAGAGTTGTAGTCTTGTTACAGTCTGTAGCATGAAAAAGGTTTTTCTTTCAGGTAATACTTGTGGGGGTGTCTGTTCTACACTCATCATGCCTTCAGCATACCAAAATATGAAACAGATATTTTCAACTGTTGTGAATTTTGCATTTACATTTGCAGCTTGACTGACACCTTTGTCCAAAACCACTTAAAATTCAAGCTAAGTACCTTAATTAAAGGAATAAGAGCAAGTCCCCACTTTAGATTAACCCATAACTTTCTAGGTTGCTCGCCCATGTCCATAACAGACATGTCACTCCGTAACAGACATGTCACTCCGTAACAGACATGTCACTGGCTGCCCTACTTTGGGTGTATGTCCATTCCACGTGGTGCAGACTTCCTTAGCATATCATTCATTTTATGAAACTAATATGCAGAACAGGAGGCACATCACAGCATTTGGGAGCTGTCTGGGAAATCTTCAGTAGCAAGACAGCAAGGTCTCACAGCTCCACACAAGCGTGCACCACTGCTGTTTAAATCACTTCCTCCAAGACTAAGCTCAAGATAAACCATTATCACACCAGTGACAGAAGCTGAAAGTGGACACTGCCTCAGCAAGATCTACGGTTACTGATGGCTTTTCACATGAAATTTTAAGACCTGCTTACTAGCTAATAACAGGGGATAGGCAAGATTTTTAAGTAAGTCTGTAAGAAAGCTACTCATGAAACCTGAGCAATAGCACTGTATGTGTCACTCCTGTTTCATATATTAAGAGGTGCTAATATCTTGATATAAAACAAAATAGTTTCAAGTAGAAAATTAAAGCATTCTCCAAATAAGGATAATTATAATCAAGACTAGATCATTAGTGCAAATGAATTATGGATGCTTTCCTTCCTTTCTTAAGTATATGTATGGGCCCTATGATGTACTGCAACAACCACTTGAGAAAAACATGCAGAAAATATCTCACACGCTCACTATTTAGCATTAATTACGCTGTGGGATTCTTTTGGACAGCAATAGCTAGGCACAGCCCCTCATCTTGTGTTAGAGAAGGAGGCGGGCTTTCAGAACTCGTCATATCCTCGCTGACTGGAATCACTGTGCCGATTCTATTCAAAGTAGCAGGCAAGGGGCCTATTCACAGCACTCCAGAAGTTTGCAGTTTGCTGTGTTTCCGCCTGTTTGTTGGTGCTGTTCTCACAGCAGATCTGGCCGGCTTCTCCTTCACCCTGGAGCCTTGTCTCAGCACAGCACATCTTATTCTAGATTATCTTGTTCCAGATTATCACTTACGATACATATACTATACATATTTCTATGGAGAATTCACAGTGAACTAGCTCAAGGCAACAGTTCCAGTAGAGTCCAGTAGAGTGACAAGGATAAATATACAGTACAGGCATGTAAAGATAACCACTTGTATTTTGGTGTTTTAATCGTTTGCCAATTTAAGTACCTTAAATTGTTAAGTAAACCAGGTAAGAGTTGCTGTAGATGAGATGGCATTACATGACACTGGGAAGGGAGGAGAGAAAAGGAACATAAAAAACAGCACTTTTAGTTTCAGCTCAGTGGAAAGAAAGGGGAAAACAAATGAGGACCATGTCTTATGAAGAACCATAGCTGGGTATGCGATCAGGAGAGACTGGAGAGATTCACCTCCATGAGAGACGTGAAATTTTTAATTATCAGCCCTGACTTCACCCTACTGTCACAGAAACAGATCAGGGTGAGTGTTTTCTAAAAGCGCCGTAAATGATCACATATTCATGTGATTTTCAGTGATCAGGGTCACTGTGAGAACTGGGGTCAGATTCAAACCCACATCCCAGCAGGTGTGATGTAAAAGCTACCAACTGCTTTATCTCCTGATCTGAAGAATCATAAACATAAGGCTCAGAGATTATCTGCAAAACTTTAGCTGATTTCAAAATACAGACAGTGCGTGATGTATTAGACAAGTATTTTCTGAAACAATGGCTTGACAATTAAGTCAAACTATTATGTCACACATTCCCTGAATCATTACGCTTGAAATAAACATTTTTTGCACATTTCTGTCACACTCTTCCCCAGCGTTACCCTGAGTGGCAGCACTGAGGCAGATGCAAGAGGAGAGGCTTACTCAAGCTCCTGCATGCCATGTAAGACCTTGGAGTCGCTGGTCTCTTCAGCACTGCAGCTGAATAGGCAGGCAGGCTATTAAGTCAAAGGACAACGGTTATGCAACAGGGGGGTTTTATGAGGGATTTACTGAACAGCATTTCAAGGTGTAATATCTAAAGAAAAGCTGATAAAAATAATTGTGGCTTGTACTGCAGTTTGAATCTGAGGCACATAGACAGAAGTCAGGAAAGCTTATTTTAAACATGTTGTTTGTCTGAGTGTTCGGGCTGCGTGGGGACCTGGTGCTCATAGATCCAGGCAAACAAACTGTCAGGCTGAGAGGGAAGCAACCACAGAGCAGAGCGTCGGTCACAGTTTGCACATGTGACCCAAAAACCCCAGATTACAGTGAGATTAAATCTGAAAGTGACAATTCCCAGCTTTCAGACAGAGCCAGTCGATACAAATCTCTCTCAGAGAGACATGGCATGCGAGCACTGCTAAAACAAAATGCAGTGCATCTTGGTAACGCGCACAAAGCTGATCTATTCAAAATTATTCAGGAACACATCATCAAAGATACATTAGATCCGTGGGGGTAGATTTGGGTATGGATGGTAGGGACATGTCTCTTCTAATATTGTGGGAGTACCGTGTGTGTTTATGGGAGTGAGGGGTTGGGGCTGGTTTGGTTGATCAGATGGTTTTGGTGTAGGTGGCTGGAAATGTCTCTCAAACAGAACCCCAAAATCTACCATATAATTAGAGGCATGTCAGCGTACAGGTTTACAGCTACCTGCTACTGTACATTACAGTTATGTGTACAATCATAGAGGATTACTGTAGTGCAACCAGCGTCAAAGATCCAGTTAAACTGGGATGGGCTTTAAAGACCATCTATCCATCTTCCAGCCATTTATACCAGACAGTAGGGTGGGGAGAGGGTCTGAAGCCAATCCCAGGCTGTGCAGGACACGAGGCAGGGTACATCCTGGATGGGATGCTGGTTTATTGTGGGGTGTACACACACTCACACACTCACACACACACTCACACACACACACACACACACACACTCACACACACTCACACACACACTCACACACACACACACACACACACACACACACTCACACACACACACACACACACTCACACACACACACACACACACACACACACTCACACACACTCACACACTCACACACACACTCACACACTCACACACACACACACACACACTCACACACACTCACACACACACTCACACACACTCACACACACACACACACACACTCACACACACACACACACACACACACACACTCACACACACTCACACACTCACACACACACTCACACACTCACACACACACACACACACACTCACACACACTCACACACACACTCACACACACACACACACACACTCACACACACACACACACACACACACTCACACACACACACACACACACACACTCACACACACACACACACACACACACACACACACACACACTCACACACACACTCACACACACACACTCACACACACACACACACACACACACACACACACACACTCACACACACACACACTCACACACACACACACACACACACACACTCACACACACACACAAGCACGCACACACACACGTGCACTCTCTCACACACACACACTCACACACAAGCACACACACATGCACACACACACACAAGCACACACACACATGCACACACACACACACACGCACACACACACTCACACACATTGTGGGGACCACAAGTGTCACCACAATGTGATAAAAACCTGTTATTTTGAAGATGTGGGGACCATTTTTCCAGTCCCCACAAGGGGAAATTCAATTTAATAAAAATTTGTGACTGCAATCAATTAACTAAAAATGTATACCTGGACCACACACACACACACTACAGGCAATTTAGAGGCCCCAGTTAGCACAACTGCATATCTTGTGGAAGGAAACTGAAGTAATTACTGCAGCACTGAGAGAACATAGAAACTATAAGCACGCAAAAGAGAGGCAGGATTCAATTTTCCAATCCTGGCAAGTTCACCATAATGCCACCCATCTGCATGGCTAGCTGTAATAACATATACTTATTATATCATTATTAATTTTTAGAGAAGGACACGGCAGAGACCCTACCAAGGGAAATTAATTTTGGAATGTTCAGAATCTGTCCTGTGGGTGTAATATGGCATTTCGATTGAGGGTTAAAAGGCTTGCACTGATACTTTTCAACATCATAATCAAGACTTGGCAGCACCAGGAAATAAATAATGATCTCCGGACAGTAATTAAATTGTTTTTATGAACCACACGGGGTAACTGACCAAGCCAAAGAGATTTCCTTAAATTATACATTAGGAATTTACATGTATAAATATTATGACACATCAAAAAAAAAAAAAAATCCTGATACATTTGCAGTTTCCGGATTCTATTCTATTCTATTCTATTCTGTGTCATTTATAGAATCTTAACCCTTGTGTCTTTAGGCATTTTCCAGACAGAAGACTTTGGTCTATGTACTATTAGTGGGGCATATAAGCCTAGCATTTCTCACATAACATTTAATGGAGAGACGTGTCAGACAGAAGGATGGGTCACGCGGACACAGAGAGGCATGGCGTCCTGCCTGCCTAGTTCATTATCAGCATAAACACTGCAGTGCTTTCAGTGTGGGTGGTGATGTCGTGCTGCGACAGAGCTTTAGTAATGCTTGGGGCACTGTTATAAGGCAGGCATTGTTTGTTATTACTAAAAAAAAAACAAAAAACAAAGCGAGGTCCGTTATGTGGGTGGGGACACGTTATTTTAAACTCGAAAGCCTACGTGTATTGTAATACAAGAGGTTTTTTATGGTCAGGGAGGTGGGACATCCCTCTTACATCATATTCTACAGGTAACCTGTGAATGCAGTGTTGGTGATGGCTGTGCATGTGTTTAATGTTATGGGCACAGATATAAAGCTTTCTGGCCCCAGGTGCTGTGATGGGTTGGTGCCCCATCCTGGGTTGTTCCCTGCCTTGTACCTGTAGCATCCGGGATAGGCTCTGGACCCCCCACGACCCTGAATAGGATAAGCGGTTTCAGGAATTGGATGGATGGATGGATGGAAATAGGTGATTGTGTCTTACTCCCCCTGTGGGTAGCTCACTGAAACTTTTATATTCTTTTAATCTCTCGCCTTGTAGTTTACTTTTAATCTTTATGCCAGTCTAATCAGACAAAGGTTGACCATATGTGACCAAAAACAAGCTACTCAATAATCAGATTATACATTAGCCATTTTCTTTGTTATTGGGCTATTTAATATATGGATGAAAATTTTACTAATCTGTAATACAGTAAAATTTTTGCTAGGATAAAAAAGTATCATGTTTAAGACACCATTTGTAAATCCTGAATGTTTGTCTTCTAGAGCAATTGATTAAAATGTTAAATGTTGGAAATACAGTACATAGACAAAAATATATGCCGTGTGACATTTCTTTCAAAGCATCTACAGGAAAATTTGCTACTAAGACTTACAATTCCTCTACATGGCCAATCATGTGCAGGGAACAGTCCATATGGTTTGAATAGAATGACACACATCCTATTCCACAGCCAGTTAATGTTTTCCCTTCATCTCCTGTGACTTAATCTAGGCCCCACTGGGATAAGCACTTCACACTGTCAGGACTCTAGCCTCCAGCCAAGTCTGTGTGAACAGAGCTGAACTGAGCAGGCCACCGACTGGAGATACGGTGATGACTCATTAGCAATGATTGAGTTGGAGGTCACTGAGATCTCTAGGCCTACAATCACAAGTGGCAAGGGAATTGCGAGGTCTGTTGCACACTGTGTAGGTAGCAAACCGTCAAACATCCAAAGTCACAACCCACATCTATCCCCAACTACTGTACTACTTATTCAGTTAGGACTACGAGCTGAAGCCTTTCTCATAAGCATAGGGTGAGATGGAGGATTCAGTTCAGACAGGAGCCTGGTCTACTCATGTATAAACACACAGTCATTTGTCAAAAGTCATTTAAAGTCACAAAACTGCAACCAGCAAAAATATTATTCATCAGTATCAACCTGTTTGCATGTCGGGTGGCAGGATCTGAAACGTTCTGCATTGTAAATGTACCAGAAAGATTGTAAATAACTAATAATGTGTTATATCATGAAAATGAGAGACTTATATATTCAGACATCCCACCATAGGGTTACTGATTTCAGGGAGGCAGACGAGGGGCGTCTGGGAGGGCGGGGTGCTGGCCAGAACTTGACTGTTCTTACTGTAATAATGTATATATATACATTGCCGGTTTGGGTGGGGGCAGGGGGGGGACTAGAGAGTAGTGGTAAAAGGGGTGAATAATGGAAGGACGTATTTCCGGCACATTGGGCATCATCTGAGGGTGTCAGGGGGCTGTTGTCAATCTTCGGGAGACTCCCAGAACTTCCGGGAGAGCTGGGATGTCTGTATAGTTTATTCAAAATGCACCAATTTATGATTCATATTCTAATGCACCAATTTATGAATTATATTCTAATACATGTTTAGAAGAAGATATGTGATTCCTCATGACTAGTTTCTTTAAATCAAAAATTCTGAACCATGTTCACGGGCAGGTGAAAAGTCTGCAGGTTTTCCGAGTCTCTCTAACCTGTTACAACGACAGGAGGGATGAGCAGGCGATCCTAATCCGATTAATAACCCGTTAGACAGGGCGCTTAAGGGCCCTGTGAAGATCAATACAATTCTTCCACACACTATAACCCATCGGGATCAGGGCAGTAAACATTAAATAATCCACCTGCAAACGGCGCAACATTTTCCTGCTGAAGAAAGACACATGGTGTTACGACAAAGTGTGTTTTTTGAAGTGTGCTGTCATTTCTCAAGTTGAATATTACTGTTCAGGGCCAGGGGCCTGACCACGGTGATATAATTAAACCTGGGGAGTTCAATTAATTTGTGTCAGTCTATAAAGCCAGCCCAAACTGAGCACCGACACCCCATTGAGGATGCAGGCTATAGCTCTGCCTGGGGTGCGGGCGGCTCCCGCAACAGAGCACCTGTGTTCATGAATGTTGACAGTCACCTGAGCCTCAGTGGGTAGATACTGTTGTCTCACACCTCCAGAGTGCTGCCTCTGCTCTGTCTGTGTTCGCATGTTCTCTTTGTGTTGTGTGGGTTTCCTCTGGGTACTCTAGAAGCCTCCTGCAGCCTCCAGCAGCCCAAAGACAAGCTGTTAATTGCTATCTCTAAACTTCCTGTAGTGTATGGTTGTTAGTGTGAGTATGTGTATGTATATGCTCTGTGCTGCCTGGGATCTAGGTCTACCTAAGTCACTAATACCAGGATAAGTGGATGAAGATGGATGGATGGATTATGCTGGAAACTATTATTTTAATTTCCATAATTGTGAAAACAATAGTTCCTGACTTTTGACTTAAGGGGGCTGCAAAAAATCTTCACAAAATCATTTTTATTTATTAGAATCCAATAATAATCCTGAGCATACAATTGGCTTAAAATTCTATACATGGTTCATAATCACTTTAAGTGATGTATTTGATTATTCTGTTGAAAAGAAGTTACAATGCAGACCGTAAATACTGGACCAATCATGACACTGAAGCACTTCTCAACCAAAGCCTGTGGATTTTCTTCCATCACCCAGCAACTAAGTACCATCCCAGACTGAGATACTGTCCAGCAAATTCATGAATCATATTTTTAGGCTGTGGGGAAAGAAAATCTAGAATAAGAAACTGAAAATATCATGTAAAAAATGGTCCACTCTTATAACTGACTTCAGGGAAGAAAATATGTTTAAATATTAAAAATCTAAAAGCATCAAAACGTTTTATTTCCAGAGGCTATTGTCTGCTTAATAATGTGAGACGGACGTGCTCATGTGAGACCTGGGTGGCCTTTGTCCAAATTTAGTGAAGACAGGGCAACTCCCACCAGCTACAGTCAAAGAAGCCATAGTGAAACACTTCCATTTCTGTGCTATAATTTCAACTCAAAAGTAAAAGTATCTTTAATAATCAGCTTCAGATATATGAGGACTGGTGTCACACACTGAGCTGAAATGTCATTCGTGTTGGTCGTAGTGCAAAACATAAGTAATAAATGGAATACTAAGAATACTAAGACAAATAAACATACCACCGATATGACATTTTAAGACATTAATAACAATACAAAGAGACACAGTTAACCACCTGATTAGCTGGGAAACATTATGCAAATTGGTACAGAAGTTCAGCATAGAACCAGATTTATTTGGTTGCATTTTTTACATATTATCCACAGAGAAAGAAAAGGATAAAATGACCCAAACATTTTCCAGCACAGCGAAAAATGCAACAAACTTCATATGGATAAAAAGGGGGCATATATACTAGAAGGTTTGGTTTCCCTGATCAGGTTCTACAGGGACTAGTTATCAAAGAGCAATTTCCAGTATGGAAAATAAAAATTTAATTTGGGCAGGATGTCTAGAGCTAGGGCACGTGAGAAGGACTGACCAAGTTCACCAGAATATCTTGTCCAGAATGGGACATTGGTGGAATGAAAACATGCAAACAAACCTGACTATGTGTTCCTTACAGCAATCTTTTAGCAGTAAGAGTGTGTCAAGCACCCATTTTTATAAGAATAGCTGCTGCTTTGTACAGGGTCATGGTTTGACCTATGTGAAGCAGGACTGGGCACCAGTCCTTCACTGGCAGATACAGGTTACACAGTACGGTTAGTTTAGAGATGCCCATAAGCAGGTCTTGCGACTATGGCAGGAAACCAGCGTATCAGCAGCCCAGAAGCAACATACAAAAGATGCTTAGAAAGATCATGCAATAAGAAGTTTCAGAATTTTGGACCATCAAGAGCATCAAGGACTGGCATATAACAGATTTTCTATTAAGTAAATTTTGCTGATTATTTTTTCACAATTCAGTTACAATGCAAATGCTAACCAGTTACTCAAGTAACTAGTTACTTGAGGTTACCATTAGTACTGGGGACCCAGGTAAACATGGCATTGGTCTATTTTGGGTACTTCAGAGAAAAAAAAATCTCAGGGTAAATGAATGGTTGCTGACAGGGAGAAATGAAATACCCTAGGAAAAAAGATGATGTTATGCAGATTAATTTAAATGAAGCAGAGCTACACCTTGGGCTGTCTGTAAATCTGACAGCTTAGTCATGCAATGCTAAGCAAATGACTTTGCACTCAGAAGACCTGTATCAACTTCAAAACACCACCAACGAAATGGATAGATTTTCTATAACACCTAAAGCAATCCAGCATCACTGGAAAACTAGACGGCCAAATAAAATAATCCCCTTTTCGTTAACGTTTAATGTTGTTTGTACAGTACACCCTACTCTTATATTCAAATTTCACCTTTTTCTGGATTTTCCTGTTTCCTATGTAAATAACAATCAAAATCACACCCTCATCTGTGTCTAACTAAACAACCCTGAAATGATATGCATACACTCACTGGACACTTTTTTTTAGGTATTCCCAGTGTTATGGAAGGACATTGTGAAGGACAGATGATATACGCCATGGCTCACAAAGAAGGACTTTATTAAACCCAAAAAGGAACACAAGAACACAGTAGCAAACATGGCAAGAACCACTACAGACACACAATAACTGACTGGGGAACAGAATAAGGGCAAGCACTTAAATACACTGAACAAAGGTTTCAACAAGATACAGGTGTGAGTAGTAACAAGCACAAGGAACACAAGCACAGGTAAAGGCAATCAACAGATATAAGATCAAAACACCAAGGAGACTAGAAAACAAGGGTAACTGAACATTCATAAAAACAGGGAACAACAAGGAACCACAACACAAATTCATAGATCAAGAAAATAAAGAAATATAAATGGTCAAATTTACCACCATCGATAGAAGTGAAAGCCTGGATGACACAGTGCTGGCTCAGCCTATCAAGCCATGCAGTGGCCCAGGGAGCAGGAGAACATATTTGAGTGCTAACTACAGGAAACAAGGGGAACACAGAACGGGATGACCAGCGACATCAGCTGGTCAAACAGGGGTTTGACAGACATAATGAAAAGGGGGCAGGACAAGGGCAGATCCTAACACCCAGGCCCTTGTAGAAAGAGTCACATCACAACAATGGACTCGAGAGAGCCTTGCAATAGTGCCCGGAAGTTAGCAGCAAATACTAGCAGAGCAGCAGAGTTGCAGTAGAATAAACCATTTGTGATGCACTTTAAAAGGCTAAGAAATGTTAAAAATCAGATTGTACATTATCAGCACACCAGTATCAAATTAAGATGTGCATTAAAGCATGTTAGTGGATTATCGCCCACTAAATTAGCAGATTCAGGGAATGTTAACAGATAATAGATACTGGAAAAAGACAACAACATGTAATATTAACCATGAACAACATACTAATATTACATAATAAAGGGGCATTGGTGGCTTAATAGTTAGGGAAGCGCACTCGTAATCGGAAGATGGCAGGTTCAAATCCCCGACCAGCAAGACACCACTGAGGTACCCTGAGCAAGGTACCATCCCCAAGCACTGCTCCCTGGGTGCTGAATTAGCTGCCCCCTGCTATGTCACAAAAGTCACATATGGGTTAAATGCAGAGGACACATTTCGTTGTTGTGCACTGTGTGCTGTGGTGTGTCAACAATGACAAATAAAAAATCATATTCTGTTGCCTTGAGGCTATTTCATCCAATGTTCACCTTCACCTTGCACCCCAAATCTCAACTCCCTGTATTTTGCAAGCCATTCCCTCCTTATTTTTAATAAATGAAACATTAAGCTTCCCATGACACGGTCTTTGTGAAAAAGTGTAAATGCAGTGTTTAAATATGGAATACCACAGATTTTTCTTGTTGTAATCTTTAGTTATTCTAAGATTTCGCATGCTGACTTGACCTCTCTGTGTCACTGGGGAAACCGTACATTTGTAGCCCTTTCTCTGAGCGATTGGAGCATCCCCATGCAGCCAGCAAACCATGCTGGAGACTATATGCAAGGACAACATGGAGGAAAGCGCACAGACAAACTGCTTGACACGCCATTCACATTTCTGTGTTTATTAGTGATTAAGTCGTTGAGATTGGAACTACATACACATGTGGGTGTGCTGCATAAATCAATGCATTTATGGACTGTTAATTACTAGAAATTACTGTTCTGTCTCTTTGTATTTAATGCATTCAAATTGCCCGCCAAACACTTTCTGGAGCTATCTAAAGACTACATGAACCATGTGATGATGAAGCATTTATGTGACTCTCTCTATGTGGCTCTGGGTACACTTGTTCAACTGCGTGTTAAAGCAAATATCTAATCAGGTAATCATATGTCAGAAGCACTATGTATAAAATCATTCAGTTACAGGTCAGCTTCAGTTAATGTTCACATCAAACACCAGAATGGGGAAGAAAGGTGATTTAACGTTAACTGTGATTGAATGTGGCATGGTTGTTAGGACCAGAAGAAACTGCTGATCTACTGGGATTTTCACACACAACCATCTGTAGGGTTTACAGAGAATGGGTCAAAAAGGAAAAAAACATCCTGTGAGAGGCAGAAGTCTGAAAAGAATGGCCTGACTGGTTCAAGCTGATAGAAAGGCAATAGTAAATCAACTAACCACTTGTTACAACCAAGCTATGCAGAACAGCATTCCTGAATGCACAAGATGTTGAAACTTCAAGCAGATGGGCTACAGCAGTAGAAGACCACACTGGGTGCCACTCCTGTCAGCTATGAACAGGAAACTGAGGCTACTGAGGCTCACCAAAATTGGACAATGGAAGATTGGAAAAACGTTGACGAGCCAGATGAGTCTCGATTTCTGCTGTGACATTCAGATGATAGGGTCAGAATTTGGCATAAACAGTATGAAAGCCGGGATCCATTCTGCCCAACAGGCTGCTGGTGGTGTAATAGTGTGGGGGATATTTTCTTGGCAGACTTTGGGCCCCTTAGTGCCAATTAAGCATCACTAAAATGTCACAGCCTACCTGAGTATTGTTGTTGACCATGTCCATCCCTTTATGACCACATTGTACCCAGCTTCTAATGGCTACTTCCAGCAGGATAACATGCCAGGTCACAAAGCTCTTATCATCTCAGACTGGTTTCTTGAACATGAGCATGAGTTCACTGCACTCAAATGGCCTCCACAGGTCTTAATCCAACAGAGCACCTATGGAATTTGAAGGAACAGGAGATTCACATCATGAAGGTGCAGCAGATAAATATGCAGCAACTGTGTGATACTATCATGTAAACATGGACCAAAGTCTCTGAGGAGTGTTCCAAGCACCATGTGGAATCTGTGCCACAAAGGCATGAAGAATTAAGGCCGTTCTGAAGGCAAAATGGGTCCAAATTGTACTTAATAAAGTGGCCAGGGAGAGTGTGTGTGTGTGTGTGTGTGTGTGGGGGGGGGGGGGGGGTGCGCGGGGGGGTTAGTGTGTGTATATCAGCATACAGACATTTAATTTAATCTTCATTTTAAAGATATTGATAGATGAAGGTAATATAGCAAACATCATCCACCAGTCACATTTTGTACTTTTTTGCATTTTGTATAATTTAAATACACATAAATGCAAATTTCACATATGGTACTAGTAAGAATATCATTACATTTATCATTCCCTCAAATCTAAACCTAAAATTAGAATCAGGTGCACTAGATCAGGTACAAATAATAAGAAGCTTATTATAGAGGATTTTGGGGGCATTGGTGTTATTTTAGCCTAAGGTGTTAGGATTGGTAGCTGTTTTTACTTGTTTGCTTTTTGCTGGTGTGCTACCACCATCAAAGGAGCTCTCTAAGGCCACCAGAAAGAAGGTTCTAGACCTACCAACGCTAGGTTCTAGATGCATATGACAAGGGATTTAAAAAGAGCTCTGGAAAATTGGAAATAAACCACTCCAACGTCTGGAAGATTATCTACAAGTGAAGATTTCAAACAAGTGCCAACTTGTCCAGGTCAGGCCGCCCAAGCAGGTTCAGCCTGAGAGCAGAATGCAAGATGCTGAAATGTCTTCTAAGAACCACAAAATATCATCGCGGGACCTACAGGTAGCATTGCCACTGTTGATGTCACCACCAGCTTAGAAAGAGATTGCACAAATTAGATCTACATGGCAGACGTGCCAGAAAGAAATCACAAAGAAATGGCTAGAAAGAAAGTAATGGAAAGTTCTGCAAAGGGGAAGTCAAACCCCTCAATCACAGCACAGACTGGTATACAGTTGTAAGAAATGCCTGCTTGAGGTTGTTTCTGCTCATGGGGACAATATTAGCTATTAGTCCAGGGTGTCCATACTTTTTCCTGGAGAAGGAAATGTTATTCTGCCCAACAATTCAGGCTGGTGGTGGTGTAATAGTGTGGGGGATGTTTTCTTGGGTGACTTGAAAGGCGCCTTATAAATAAAATGTATTATTATTATTATTATTTGTTTATTTTCTGGTAAATAAATAAAAGTGCAGAGTCAAATTTTTGTTCAACTACATTACCTTCATCTACTGATTCTATTTAACTGCTTGATATGTCCAGCTACCAAGGTAAAAAGGGAAAAAACCCTTTGTATGGGATATATTTTTTTCCACAACTCCAAAAACAATGCAACTAAAATTTCAAACCTTTGCAGCTGAAAATCAAACCATCTTTTACCTGCTTATCCTAATCAGGATTGCAGCGTCTAGTTTTTAATGAAAATAGATTTTTGTAATCTATATACTACGTAAGTGGCAGTCAGTGTAACTCATTCTTACAGTATATTTAGTCATTTAAAGAAACTGCCGGGTATTCTGACGAGTTGAGCTGCCTATCAAGACGTGCTATTGAGCCTTTCTGCGAATGTGCAGTTCCACCGTTTTGGGATTAGGGTTAGGTTTTAGAGGTTAGGATTATGGTTAATTAGGGTTAGGGTAAGAGTTAGGGTTAGGGCTATCGATTAGCACTACAGTAGCCTAACTCGACAAAGTAGCTCAACTCGACAGAACACCGGTCTCCCTATTATGCGCCCTTCAAATCGGTATAAAAAGGAAATTGTTAAATGACGTCATGTTTAGTACACTTTCCAACAAGTCAGTGACAGCTGTAAACGTAAAGACGTTACGGTGACATTATTTAACACAGTAACGTAACATGAATGAGACAGGTGCAACCCGTCACTATTGTTATTTGGCAGAGTATGAGAATAGGGACGACACGCTCAGGTTTCCCTGCTGACTTTGTCTCGCATGTGATCGGAGGAGTGCCCTTTCTCAGCCAGTCAGCTCTTAGGATTCATAAATCCCATATCTAAGGCTGTAGGTTTCTGGTTACTCCTGCTCTTACTTGGGCTTGCAGCTCGGCTGTGCCATTGTAAAATATGCTATCTGATCTACATTTAGTCTTAGAGAATCTGCTATGAGCCTTTGGAACTAAAGATTCCCTCTTTGGGAAGGTAGGAGGGAATCTATGTTAGTTCGTCACTTTCACCAGTACAGGATGGACTTTGGATTCTGTTGTTGATTATTAAATATAAGCAAAACCGATAACATCTGACTGAATAAGAAAGTGTTGTGTGGGCTTAACGAAATGCGTATTTGAGCAGTTTTTGCAGGGATGTTACTTATTAAATTGTATGTGATTCCACTAAAGTATCAAGCGCGTTATTATAAAAAAAAAAACGACAGTCGAATTAGCTTGCCTCTCGGTGTTCACGGGGATTTAGCCTTGTTTTTGTCCTTGGAAAAAAAAATACATATATATCATTCTTTCACTTCTTTACGACTTCCAACATTATATTTAACTGCTAAAAGTAAAGACTTTTTTCATACTGGTTCTATTTCGGTGAGGCGCCTGCGCGAGGCGTGTGAGTCACGCGAAAGCCACCTCACAATAAAACACATCCTTCCACCTTTCGAAGAAACAGTAAACAGTTTTTTGTGATAGGCACATATGGATAGTTTTTATACTTCAAAACAAACTATAAACAAGCGAGTTAAAAGAAACCACAATTTTCTGCAATTATATTTCTGTTACTTGGCTTCTCGTTGTGTAAGAAGTAATATTGGGGACTTTGGGGATTATTTTGTCTTTGCTGTGGCGGATGAAGATTTCTGAGGGCGGCGATGTGGTCAAGATGGCGGCGCCCTGTGGAGTAGAGCTACTGTAATAGGTAAATAGGTATATTTATTTAATCTGTTCCACACTGTTTAAGCTTATAACCTTACGTCATAGCGTACATTCAAAGTTATTTTGTTAGCAGTGTCCGTTCTCTTTTACTAGAGTTGTCACAGTGGTTTCTTTTAATTTATACCCATCTTTGCCTTGCTGACTATAGCATCGTATTGATAGATACTGGACTTGGCTACGAAACAAGTTAGGTGGCAGTGACTGTAGTTAACAAGCTAAAACGCACGATATTTTTCTTTAAAGGTAAAAACCGTTTAATTTCAGTTATGAGATGTTGTCTATGGCTCGTGCAATGCATAGCGTTGGTAGGTCAGCTGAAATGCTTGTAGTTCACAAAGATGCAAGTTATGTATTTTCTCTATTATTTAACAAAACAAAGCAAAGTTAATTAAATTATTTGAAATCTATTGAATAATGTTAACTATTTACTGCATCACGTGTCGTCGTATCGACTCCTGTTTAGTTGTAGCAATGCGAAGTGGTCAGTTCTAATTTGTCCTTTTAATGTCAACCTGGCTGCAAAATTCGGCTATTCTACTCTCCTTTTCACCCATTTTCAATGTCTAAGCCAGTTTTGATAAACGTGAAAGCGACATGACCAACCATTTTTTTATTGACCCAACAGTTTTAAGTAATTCCTTAGGTACCATACCTAATGTTAATTCTCATTACTTAAAGAGACAGCTAGCTGCGTTAAAGCAAATCGATAATTACCGCGGTGTTTCTTCTGTATGACAGTGTAACTCATTACAGGTAGGAGCCTGTGTAGGTAGGAGCGATTGAAATAATGGTATACCCCGGAAGATGATTACAAACTGAAACACCATCTTTAACCTGATACAATACAGCTGAAGCTACAGAGGCCAAAAAACATCGATCCACTATGCATCTGTGTCTCTGTTGAGTTTTAAACCACTGAACTTCTTTTTGGGTATGTAGGCCTTTGTCTGCACATTGAGTTCTAGTATTTGTATGGACCAAACTTTAAACATTTGAGAACTATACCGAATTTGCATAAATCACCTTCACTCCCAGCTGTAGAGGTCCACAGTATGTACAAGGCTTAAAACAACCTGAAGGTGCGTAATCTCAGAAGAATAACAACATGAATAGCTACGGTGTTCACTTCCGTTCCAAAGGGTTGGAGCTACCAGTCCCCACTGATAAGATTTCTCTGTATTTAAAACTGACATTACAGCAGTTCTTCTGGCAAACCCTGCAAACAACATAAAATAAGTGTTTTCAATATTATGATTTTTATATTCAGAATGGAACATGTGGGCAGTGTGATGGCTCAGTAGGTAGCATTGCTGCATCATTCCATCAAGCTTGAAGGTTTGAGTTTGTGGAGTTTGCAAGTTCATCCTTGTACTGTACTGTGCTGTGTGTATGTGCATGCGTGTCTATGTGCCTTATACCATGTACTGCCTGGGCTAGACCCCAGACTCCCCTGCTTCCTTGTCCAGGGTGAGTGGTAAGAAGGTGAATAGGATGGACTCTAATCTGTGGTCAGGGTCTGAGCATTAACAAAACTAAATTTAGATTTAGGCTAGAACTTTGACTTCCCATTAAATCTTAGCTTTTAAAACATTGATATGTGAGTGTACTTGATGTATGTGGTGCCACATTTATTTGCATATCCAGTTTTTAATATGGCAGCTGCATAAATTTCAGATTACAGTGTTTTTTACTTGTAATTGAGGGTCCTCTACGTTTCCAAGGCTTGTCACTTTGTTTGCTTACCTTCAGATCTTTATTTTTAAAACACATGAATAAATGTATTTTATGTCCTGTTCAAGTACTAGTGTGGCTACATTCAGAGGAGAGCTTTTCAGTAACCCCTTACAACTTGGCTGGTCTTATTCAAAAGCAGTTTTTAATTTTGAGAATTTACTGTGAATGTGGATTCCAAGGGCACTCAATTTTTAGGGAGTCAAGTTATCTGTTTAGTGGGTTTACCTAATTTAACCAGAAAATGAAGCATGTGATTTATGCATATTTGGTGAATAATTTGAACCAAGGTTTAACTTGTCATCACTTCCTCATTTGTGCATGAATAAGTTAAGACAAAGTGGACTGAGAGTTATTAGATTTTAGATGTTTCTTTGGCTGTGTGGCAAGTGTCTTGAAATCCTTTCTTGCCCAGCCACTGTTTAAAGGACCATCAGTATACAAATAATAAATATACAGTTAGTTCAATAGTGCAGTGCAATGAAAAATTATAGAGGTCACATACAGGGCAGGGGTATGTAGTGCTTGATTGGTCCAGGTTTAGCTTGGAGGAAGAAACTGTTAAAACTCTTAAATCTGGCAGTCAGTGATCTAATGTTGTGGGAAATCCTACCAGGGTGAGAACAGCTCATGCCTGGGCTGGTTAGGTTCCCATAATATACTTTTTGCTTTGTTGCTACAGCAGTTTATGGAAGGCGATTTGGTCCCTGGGGTCTTCTTGGTCGACCTCATCACCCTCTGTATGGCCTTCCTGTTCAGAGCTGCTGCTTCATTATACCATGCTGTAATACTTCTGGGGCCAGTACCACAAAGCAGGGTTTCTTGCTTAGCTGGATAACTTGTTGGATTTAAGGTAGTCTGGGGTAAATATAAGTGAACAAAGAAAGTCCATTTAGCCCAGACTACCTTAAATCTGACAACTTATCCGGCTAACCAAGAAATCCTGCTTCCTGAAACAGGCCCCTGGTGAGAACCCTTTCGGTGTTATTGTGATCGAAGGTTGTTTGTGTGGCTTAGCTGATCCACCCCCACTTCCTAAGGTGCTGACGAACTTTTATTGGGGTTTGATCGGAAGTTCTCTTTCCAGCTCGGCCTCTGTCATCCTTTTGTCACCTACTTAATCTGCTGGCGTGGTGGTGCAGTGATTAGCAGTGGAGTGTGGTTTGAGTCTCCGCTGTGACTCCATGCATTTGGAGTTTGCATGTTCTCCCCGTGCCGTTGTGGAGTTTCCACTGGGTTCTCCAGTGTTCCTGCCACAGTCCAAAAACATGCTAAGGTGAATTGGAGCTGCCAAATTGCATGTGTGTCCTGCGATGGGTCGCCACACCTGTCCTGGGTTATAATCTGCTTTGCACCTGTAGCTACTGTGATCAGGGCCCCTGCAGCCCTGCATAGGATCAGTGAGCATAGAAAACGGATGAATGCTGATGTGCCGCTATTGACCCAAACCACAAGATGCTTGTCCTCTCTCTTTGGTTATTATTAAATGGGGAAAATGCTGCCGTGTGATTGCGCTTTTGGGAAGGATAAAAAGTTTTCCGCTTTCCAGGTGAGCACACTTGTTAACATTAAGCCGGTTGGAGGTGTTTGTCTCCCCCTCTGGCAAACAGGAGAATATGTAGCTTAGTGTGTTTTGTAATGTTTGGGTGACAATTTGTAAAAACATCCATTATGCAATTAAATTACTGATAAGATAACCTGAGCATAATGTTTCTTTTTAGAAAATTTAAGAAATCTGTGAAAATACCAGTCCATAAAAATTAGTTTGCTGTTCAGTGGGGACGCTGCCTGCTGCTGTTCTTGTGTTGAACAATACAGTTGAATACAGTGGCATGTATGGCTGAAGCTAATTGGTAGCTGAGGTTGGTAATGCTATATGTGAGCGCTAGGCTAATGCTAGGAGTTTATAATGCATCTTCTCTGGGAGCAACTCTGCTCTGATGTTTCCAACTCTGTTTGCCTACTGCTGCTAAGAATGAAATCCAGATATCAATGTACTGGCATATGTGACCTTTAATCTTTACAATTTGAAAAGCGTGGCTCACTTAACTATGTGCATCACATCCTTTCTGGGCTTTAACTTAGCTGGATTAACTGATCATTAATTAATAAGGCTCGCTTTTGCCTGTTTGGTGCACTGGAGGGGAAGCCTTGCCTTTCTCATGGCTGTATCAGTCTTCATGTTGACTGTGTTCTTAACTTCCTTTCCCAGCAGTGGTGCCTGGCCCAGGGACTGGGACTCGCCCCAGTGGGACAGGAAGCTGCATCACTGGAGCCTCCCCCCACCCCACAATTCACTTGACCACAATTGCTCTTGCATCTACTCAACCCCCCCCCTTTTCGGTAGCCATGTCGCGGGAGCAGTTCAACATCGGGGATGTCCTCCCTCTTCTGGAATCCTCAGACTTGCACGAACTTGATGAGATCAAGAGTTTAATTAACGAGCACCTCAGCACAGGTTGGTCCTCTTCCTCCTTCGCTTTTGGGGTAAATCGGTCGTTAACTTCCATGTTTAACATTAGGCCTCTTTTGTCTTATCCTCTGTGTGTGTGTGTGTGTGTCTGTGTGTGTGAGACAGATCGTGGCTCTGTGCTCCTGAACAGCCTGGTCGATTACTACCTAGAAACGGGTTCCCCTCAGACCCAGCACATCCTGTCCTCTGTGAGGGAACCACACGACAAGGTAATTAACAGTCAGCGGCCTGCCATCCAGTCACCTGCTTCTTAGTTGGGTCGTCGCCTTCGTGAGGAGGGACCAGGACACCACAAATAAGCTTGTAGTGCAGTGCATCCCTCCAGGAGCTTACAGTTGTCACGGTGCTTTGCTGCCACCTCTCCCAGTTATGACCCCAGCTTCCCTGGCCAGTAACCACACCCTCCTTTTCATCTCTCAGCATCTTCTGGAAAAGATAAATGAATGCATGAACAAGCAGGCATGCCGCCTTCACGCACTCACCCTGCTGGGACACATCATCCGCAAGCAGCCTCCCTGGATCCACAAGATTGCGCGCTTCCCTCTTTTCTCCTCGCTCCTGAAATGCCTGAAGGTAAGCAGGTCCTGGGGGTGAGAAGGTCCCAGCAAAGTTGGTGTGAAACCAGGAACAAGGTTTCTACTCACAAGCACGCTGGTCGGCTGGAGACCAGCTTATGGGGGAAGATCTTTTATTTATTTATTGTAGAATCTTGTATTCTGGCATCACTGTCTCGCATTCTCTTGTTGTCATGGCAGTGATTGTGCCTTTCCTTTTCTCTCGGTCGCACAGACGGACTCCAATATCGTAGTGCTTATAACCGGGGTCCTGGTGTTGATCACCCTGCTGCCCATAGTCCCGCAGGTCGGCAAACAGCATCTTTGCGAGTTCTTCGACATCTTCGGCCGCCTGGCAGCCTGGAGTCCGAAAAATCAAGGTCTGCGACTCTGGTTTAACGCTGTCTCCGTGGTTTTGTGTCAAAGTCATATTTAAGTTTGCCAGCCCTTATTCTGGACCGTAGAACCGAAGGCTTGGACATAATCTGTATGAGAGAGGAGGAGATTTCGGGGGATGATGGTGGGATTATAGTGGAAATACGAGATGAGGCGGCACGCTGATGTTTGCTCGCTCTCTGGCCATCTGCTGCATGCAGGTCACGTGACAGACGTTTATCTGATCCACCTGCATGCCAGCGTCTACTCGCTTCTTCACCGGCTCTATGGCATGTTCCCCTGCAACTTCGTCTCCTACCTGCGCTCTCACTACAGTATGAAGGAGAACATGGACACATTCGAGGAGGTGGTCAAGGTGAGCCTGAGGCCCTAGTCTGCACGGTCAAACATGGCAGAATGGTATTTTACATTTTATACATTTAGCAGTTTTCTCCAAAGTGATGTGCAAGAGAGGCAAATAACATTCATGCTATCAAGGAGCAGCTATGCTGAGCTTCCAGTGAATGTGCAGTGTACGCAGCACTGGAATTAGAGCTACACAGCAGCTTCTAACAAAGCAAGAACCTAGTAAGACTATTCAGGGACTAGAAGTGCAACATAAGACCATTCGAGGAACGTAACGCAAAAGCTGGACTCTGTTCAGCAGACACGGTCACGATGGGTTTCCTTCTGTTATGTTTAGTGAAGGTATGGATGATGATTCTGTCTCCGTTGTTGTGCTTTCATTTACATCGTAGCCCATGCTGGAACACGTGCGGATACACCCGGAATTAGTGACTGGAACCAAGGACCATGAGCTCGACCCCACAAGGTGAGCAACACGCTGATCCTGACCGTCAACAGAGTGCTCTGCTGCTAGGCGAGTCTCATTTTCTCAGAACCGCATCGCTCCTCGTGCGCCTTGGCAGGTGGAAGCGGTTCGAGGTCCATGACATCGTCATCGAGTGCGCCAAGGTGTCCCTGGACCCTAAGGAGGCTTCTTGTGAGGAGGGCTACGTGAACATTCCAGAGCGCAGTCACCCTCCCTTGAAGCTTCGTTACCTGGACTGCACCACCAGCCCCTACTCTGACCTCCACACCAGCTTCGGTCAGGCCTCACCCACAATCCTCGGCACCTGACAGCTCTGTGTCTTTAACTCTCTCTGTAGTAACTGCCTTTTCCTTCCTTATTTTCTCTCTTCCTCAGGAAGCTCTTCCTCAACTTCTTTTTCTGCCCTACGCCAACCCCTCCCACTACCCCTGACCTTACCGTTCCATCAAAGCCCCCAGAGCTCCCGTCGGCAGGTAAGAGCCCCCTCCCCACTATACAGGGGTGGAAATGACCAAACCGTACTATAGGCCCTTCCTGCAGGGCGTGATGATGTGGTGGCAGATCTGCTTACGACCTGAATGATCACCATTGGGCTGTGAAGTTCAGCTTGATATAGCCATACCAGCAATCTAAAAGGACTGTGGTGTTTATAATTTTAATATTTTATCATTTAAATCTTATTTTTATTTAGATTTACTTTGTCGTATCTGTCATGAAGACAGATGTTATAGGTAAAAGTGTGTAATGTAAATCCCTGTAAATTTTCAATGTCGGTCAAGACTGAAGGTAGCATTCAGAAGTAGCATTAATTCTTGAGGAGTGTGATAGCTTGGTATTCTGCCATGTGAATGAAATTGACACTTCTCTTGTTTACTCTGACACTTCTCATCTTCTCTCTTCATTTTTAGTTCCTTCTCAAGTGTCTGTTATATGTAGTGGGAGATTTAGTGCTAATCTTCCTGCCCCCACCGCCAAACCCAATCACATATTCAAGTGTTGTTTCCCCACTTGGCTAACAGACCCTGGAAATGACATTGGCGCACCGACACACTCATGCAGCTCGTTGAGCTCCATTTTCCCACACTAGCGATATTTTTAAAACCCTGCCAGTATCTCTTCTGTTCTGAAAGCAGTCACAAGTGTTTTTTTGTTCTTTTTCTTTATTTTCTGTAAAGATTTGTTGGCTAGGTGCTAATATTAACCAACCTTAAGTGAGACTTGTGATCCGCATGATTTTCTTTTGAGTTGTGCTACTGAGTGAGGTGTGTTTAACAGAGGGAGGCTACCTCTCTCCCTGCCTGTATGAGAACACTGGATTGTTTATGCAAAAACACAAAGGATGAAATGAGGGAGTGCAATGCAAACACTTATTACCGCATGACCGCCGTCTTGCGTCATGTGACTAGCTGCCATTCAGCTTTGGATTCCTGAGGCTCTGTGTCGCTCTCGTCTCTGATCGATTTTGTCTGCGTGTGTGATCGCCACATTTGGAGCAGAATGGTGATGTCGGCACCTCTGGAGGGAAGGACCTCATCTGGAGCCCCTCCTCCGTGTGCGGCATGACCACGCCCCCATCATCCCGCGGCATTTCTCCTACGAACGTCACTGACCTGTCCCAGAGTGCCTCCTACCTTCAGGGCCGTGTGCACGGCATGCTGGGTGAGCCCTTTTGTAGCCGGTCTGATGGGCTTCTGACTTTTAATGCATGGATGTTTGCATGTCCGGGTTCCTCACGAGTCCCTTTGACAGCAGGTGGCAAACGCACCCCTTGCTCCAGTACCCCGGGTACCTCCTCTTCAACGCCAACGCTCTCTGATGAGTTTATACACATTTCTCTGGCACCCAGTGTAGCGGAGCCACCAAACAAGGTACAGTGCAGATTCACACTGCATGCCAACAGGTGGGGGGGTGTTGGAGAAGAGTATTAAGGGCCTCGCAAAGTAGAACTTTGCTGGAGATTTAACAGAATTAGTAAGTGTTCTGGAAGTGTGTGTCTTAACACATGTTGTTGGTGAGGGTATTGTATTGTACTACCCGAATAACTGTGGTCCAGTTTTATGTAATTCTTTTTGACTTGGACTTGTTGCAAGTTGCTCTCCATGCTCCTGAGGAAGGGTTGTGTTCTGGTAACTGAAGTTACCCACAAAACTACTCCATGACAGAGAGAGGTGGAAAGGTCAGGTCCAAGAAGTACAAATCCAGACCAAGGTTTTGTTTCAACCAACCAAGAGTCACTCAGGCACAGATTACTCAGGTGGCTGGTTGAAACAAAATCTTGGTCTAGATTTCTACTTCCTGGACCTGAACTTTCCACCTCTGTCTGTCATGGATTAGCTTTGTATCTCCCCCAACACTGCCTGAGAGGTCTAAAGCCCATGTTCATCTGCAGGATGGGCGAGCCTTGGAGCACCCCAGACCCAGCCTGGTGAGACAAGAGCCTGTCAAAGAGACGGAGAAAAGCAGGCCTGAGATGGCGCCACCCAGAGGTCAGCTGCTGAACACCCTTCGCTTCGCCTCTTCAGCCCTTTCAGCAAATTCCAAATGGAAATAGTTCATGCAGTGAATACTTATGTAGGAACTGTTTTAATTTGTCCGGCTTGTTTTCTGGAATATGCAGCAGAGTTTATGGCTGGAGAATATTCCAGATTGTCTGGAATATTGTAGACCGTTTGCTGTGCTTGTTGACAGATGGCTCCACAGAGAGCATGAAGACGATGACCCTGCCGGAGCTGTCCTTGTTCATCAAGAAGCAGGAGCTGGAGCTGCGAGAGCGCACGGAGAAGGAGCGAGAAGAGGGTGAGCGACCCCTAGTGGCAGGGAGGGGGACGGCAGTGTGAGCCATCAGTCTGCATTAGCACCTCTGCCAGGTGTGGGTAGCGTCAGTGTGTGCTTCCCTGCTTAGCATGGCTGCGGAATGCTTAGCGAACAGCTTCTATAAACAGGTGTCCCTGCCCTGCTAGTTGCCCCCTCCCCCCATCTGCTCCTGTCATCACGCTGCCCCCGCACCCTACAGACGCCATCACGGAGGAACTGCAGAAGATAACAGCAGAGCAGTGCGAGCCGCCCGTCCTCCGGGGCGTCGACTCCCCTTTCTACCGCACTACAGAAATGCTGACTGGCATCAGGGAGAAGCCGCAGGTTCCGGTGCTGCCCGGCCTCCCCGCCGAGCTCCGGCACGCCGCCTCCACCCCAGACCGGCCCGATGGGCCCCCCCAGCCCTCTGAGCGTCACGTGCCTTGGTCCTTCACCCCCATCGACCGCTCCCTTCCTGGCCACACCCCCCACAGCCCATTGGTCCCTGATGAGGAGGCGGTGGGCCTGTTGTCCCCCAGTCCATGCCGGGGGGGTGCCGTCCCGGCCTACGAGAGCCTGTTTGACCTGGCTCTTCCCAGGGCCGCCCTTGTGTATGTGGCCAAGAGGACATCGGAGGCCCAGAGGGTAGCTGGAGGGGAGGTGGAGCCGGAGGAGAAAGAGGGGGAGGGTGTGGCAGCCACGTCGCCCCTGGAGGTCCTGGACCGGCTCATCCAGCAGGGCAGCGACGCCCATGACAAGGTGCTCAGGAGGTGAGCTGGGGGGGCTGGAGAGGAAGGCAACTGTGGGGGTGTGCCCTGCCTGTATGTGTCTGCCTGTGTGGGTATGTGACTGAGTGAGTCTCTCTGTCTGTCTCTCTCTCTCTCTCTCTCTATCTGTCTGTCTCTGTCTGTCTGTCTGTCTCTCTCCCCATATCTGTCTCTCTCTCTCTGTCTGTCTCTCTGTCTCTCTCTCTCCCCATATCTGTCTCTCTCTCTGTCTCTCTCTCTCTCTGTCTGTCTCTCTCTCTCTCCCCATATCTGTCTGTCTGTGTGTCTGTCTCTCTCTCTGTCTCTCTCTCTCTCTCTCTGTCTGTCTGTCTCTCTCCCCATATCTGTCTGTCTGTGTGACTGTCTCTCTCCCTGTCTGTCTGTCTGTGCAGAGAGGTACGGACAAATACAGAGTGAGAGACAGCTCTATCTCTTGCTCTATCTGTCTCTGTGGTGTCTCCACCTGTGTGCATCTCTGTGCCTTTGTCTGTGTCTGTCTGAGTCTCTCTGTGGCTCTATCTGTCTCTGTGTGTATCTGTGTGGCCGGGAAAGCACTCCCTGGACGTGCTCTGGGCGAATCACTTGGAGTTTAAAAGCAGTTGCAGATACTGTCCTCTTTGCCCCATGGTGTTGAGAACGAGCCTGCAATCCCAACAGTGGCTTTTCTGTTCAGTTCTCCACGTACAATCCTGCTTTGGCTGTTTCTCTGTCCCCGAAAAACAGGGCACTTGCATCACTCCTTTTAACGATAAAATTGAATGAGATGGGGTTGTGCAAAGAGGTGTCTTTGTGCTGTCCCCTTTGTTGAGGAATGAGAAGGACTGAACCATCAGAGAGCCGGTGTGTGTGTTGGCCTGCTCTGCCTGTCTTACAGTTGCATAGTTGGCTGCATACCACAGGCCCCTCCCTTAAACACTCTTTCATGGTTACTTCTTCCAGACTACCTTTGCCAAGCAAGTCAGCTGACTGGACGCACTTTGGAGGTAAACAACAGAGTATTAAAGTGGAAGGTATTGTGAAAATCAGCGAAAAATTATGGGAATGTTTTGTTTACACTGCTGCAGCTTCGAATGCACACCCAAACCCAAACTCTTATGTGGATTTATACCCGTTCGGGTTTTTTATTTTTAATCAGCGTATTTACATAGACTTTTAGCTTCTAGTGTTAAATCAGCTCCACCACTCTAGTGTTAATCAGTGCTCAGCGCAAACGTCACATAAATAGGCATCTCCACATCCGGCTTGCCGGTTCTGTGAAGGCAGTCCCTGCTGGGAGAGCCTGGGTCAGTATGCAGCATGTCAGCTGGTTTCCGCTGCTCTTTCCTCGTGATCCGGGCCAGGCTCCGCCCCCCTGGACGAGCTGCACACGCTGCGCAGTCAGCTGATCCTGCTGCACAGCCAGCTGCTGTACGAGCGCTACAAGCGGGAGCAGCACGCCGTCCGCAACCGGCGCCTCCTGCGGCGGATCATCAACGCCACGGCGCTGGAGGAGCAAAATATCGCCATGGTAACGTTTGGTCTTGGCGGCCTGCTGCTGCCTGTGCTTTTAGCCCACAGAATATAAAAACACTCCTGAGCAAAAAAAAGGACTTTGGATGTGGGAGTCTCGTAGGTTGTAAGTTGGGGTCTTTTTTCCCCTCTTGGCAATGATCAGGCGCTTCAGTTGTTTTTGTAGCACTCTGTACCAAGCTGCTCATCCCCCTCCCTGTCCGCCCCCCCCCCCCCCCCCCCCCGTAGAAGGACCAGCTGAAGCTGCAGGACGTGGAGATCCAGTCGCTGCAGGCGAGCCTGCAGGTGGAGCAGCAGCGCTACCAGCAGCTGTGGGAGGACCGGGAGTCGGTGGTGACGCGGCTGTACAGTCAGGTCCGGCAGCTGCAGCAGAGCCGCGACGAGCACTACGGCAGGCACCAGGAGCTGCAGGTACGCTGCCGTCGCCATGGTTACGCAGCATGCCGTGCGACGGCCTTACTGCAAAGGGGTGCCTGCAAGTAGCATTAGATAAGTGTAAAGACCTAAATACAGAGGTGTCATGACAGCTGCCACATCCCTGACCGGTGAAGTGCAGGCCTTCTGTCTGATGTGATGTCACCAGACCAAGCTGCAGGAGTGTCAGAGGAGGACAGGTGAGCTGGAGGCCGAGCTGCAGAGGGCCAATAATCGGGTGTGCAACACGGGGCACCAGCTGAGCCAGCTGTCCGTCAAGGTGAGGCCTCCTGCGAGCCACGGTGATGTCATTCGTGGGTCTCCTTCGCCATCACTCTCTGACCAGGACAGTATGCTAGAGCTTTACAGATGTAAGAAACATGGTGTGACTGTCTTCTGGTAAAAATGATACATGTACACATTTCTGGATATTCTACACTTCTTTTACCTAAAAACATACATAATAATTCCAAGATGGTTGATTTTGAAGGAACCTACTATATTATCTGGGTTGATTGGGGGGGATGGGGGTTGATTGAGCACCTGCCTGCTGAATGATTATTAATTTATTAAATTTGGTAAATGTCGGCTTCAACTCTCTCCCTCTGTGTTTTAGCTGACAAACAGCGAGGCCCTGCGGCAACAGATGGGCTTCCTGAATAAACAGCTGCTACTCTTGGGGGAAGTCAACAAGTTTTGTGTGAAGGAGTTGCAGCACTTGGGCCCTGACACAAGAAAGGTACAGAACTGGGTGGGGGCATGGGGGGGAGGGGGGGTTTTCGGTGGGCACCTTATCTCCAAGGATTAGTGTAGGTCCCCATCTTTAGAGCGCAGGAGCTTAATTGGCTTACAAGCTTCACTAGGATGGGTGTGGGCTGGGGTTGTCTTGGCTAATTAAAGCTTGTTGGATACTTGTTTAGTAGCAGGAGATGGCTTGATGGCTATGGCCTTTTATTTTGGCGGCAGACTTCAGTGCCCCTCGAGTATCTGACTGCGTCGCCGTTGCCTCGCACGCGCTTCACGGTTGTGCCTGCTTGTCACAGGAGGCAGAGATGCTGCGCGCGTCAACAAGGAAGGAGATCGACAAGCTGCAGCAGAGCATGCTGCAGCAGAGCCAGCGGCTGGAGGCCGCGCAGCAGCGCATCGGGGATCTGGAGGTGCAGCTGACCAAGAAGGAGCACCTCATTGTAGAGCAGAAGCTGTTCCTGGAGGATGTCAAGAGCCAGGCCAAGTACAGCTTTTACCTTTTGACATCTGGGGAAGGGTTAGGAGGGTGCTAAACTCTACGGCTGTCTTTGTTGCCCCTCTGACGGTCTGTAATTCATTTCAGCTCATTTTTATACAGTGTCTTTCACAACGCAGTTGCCCCAAGGAATTTGTATGTATTAGTACATAGATACTTAATGGTTCTTGATATAAGAACAACAGAAGAAGGAAACATGCCAGAACATGATCAAGGAGCAGAACCAAAACCACCGTATGGAAGAGAAAAATCTCTAGGTGTCCAAGGTCAACTGGCTACCCATCCTCCCATGCAAATGTTATATAATGCAAGAAAATGCTCATGCTTTTATAAATATAAGGTGTATACTGTGGTCAGCATCCATGTTTGGGCCAGTTCTCCATGTTCTAATGACCGGGTGTCTACGCCTGTCTTCTAGAGGGCAGCTGCAGGCCTCGGAAAATAGGTACCAGGCCCAAAAGCAAGTCTCCCAGCTCCTACAGACAGAGCTCCTCCAGCTCTACGGACGACTGGAGACGAAAAGCCCTTCTGCTGGCAGCCTACCAGCAGAGGGCGGTGCTGAGCCTCTGGCAGCCACAGAATTCAGGTGAGAGCAATTCTGGGCAATATAACCTCAGATTAATATCACAATTGATTGAAAATTTTACCTTGATTACAATTGATGATACAATTTTTTTTATCTGTCTTTTCACCCTCATATTTAATTGATAAGGTTTATAGTGCAAATACACTCAAATATTGAAGCTGGGATATTTTTCCTAATGAAAGACTATATCTCCAAGCTTTTAAAATAATTGGATGAAATACACACAGATGAACCGTTTATGGTTATTCATTAATTGTTTTGAGCAACTGAAATCAAAGCGCATATCGCTTGAGATGAAAACGTCTTGTGAAAAAGGTCACATCGTAGCATTTTGCATTTCTTGCAAACAAACTATTTCTAGTGATCACATCTGTCTGGGTGAAATTGATCACTATAAGTGGATAATCATTATGACAGATTTCTTTTTCTTTGTCTCAGGCAGATTGCCATCTAGTTGACATTTGTATATTCATTACATGAATATAAGGCAATGAAAAGGACAGTGTCACTATTTACTGAATTTTATTTACGTTCAAAATACAGTACAGCTGTTTTAAATGCTTTTCAAATTACAGCACTGCACAAATTACTGAACTGTGTATAATTCAAATATGCTGCAGTACAGTACTGTACATAAAACATGGCTT